>NC_071467.1:34006111-34116111 GCF_028500815.1 Rissa tridactyla | reverse complement strand
GCTATTAGGAGTCATTGGTTTCTAAAATGCTGGAGTCATGCTGGGTTGTGAATGCCAGATAGAGTTACCTTTCTTTGCAAAAGGAGACTTTTACAATGGATCACAAAATTTAGAAAGCTTAATGTTAAATCACATTAAATTGGTGACCCAAATGATGAAAAATAGTATCTTTCAAGTTAAGGGCAATACTTTTCTTTTGCATCTTATGCTATTAAGAAGATACTCTACAGCCGATTTCAGCCTTCGAAATAAATTTTCAAGAATAAATGCATTTTTTAAACTAGCATATTTAACACCTCTAGAAAAACCAAAACAAATAGATGAAGACTTTCATACTCTAAATCATTTGCACCAAAGTGTTACCCATTGTGGAAAACTATTTGCTAATGTTTAAATTTTGTTTATATTATTTTTTCTTTTGTTTTATTCCAGTGGATATTTGTATGAAAACAAAGATTGCTTCAAGAGAGAGTGTCTGCTTGTTTCACTTAAAGCCCTACTCTGCTATGCAGTAGTCACAAGGGCATAAGCTTTGAGAACTGAAATGTTGTGGCAGCCTGTTCCTGGCCTGGAAAAGTAACAGGAACGCCCTAGACTGGATCCCAAATATTGGGTATCACAGTCCTGAGTTAATGATCTAACCTATACCAGACCATGCTTTGCCTGCATGTCTCAAGCCTAGGCATTCTTCTGTACCACAATTGAAATAACTTATGTTTTCCGAGCAGCAAGTTTACATGGAGAGCTTGCCAGCTGACTCTTCTACAAAGATACATATTAATTTGTTTCCCACATGAGAAAAATAGAAGCTATTTAATACGTTTTTTTTGTGATTAGAGTCATACAGGACTATTTGCAGCTGTTGCTTTTTGTTCCTTTTACAGCATTTATGTAATAAAAAAGTGTTGTTGTACCACTTAATAGATGATCCTCATTTACGTTGTAGTTCTTGACTGGATTAGAAATTAACATAAAGGCAGAAATGGCTATAAAACAAAATTACAAGGAAGAAACAGACAGATTAAAGCAATATAAATTTTGATCTACAAATCTTTTCCTTTGGAAGGAAAGAATGAAGAAATAACAGCAACACTACTTTTGGGATTTTATTCCTTCTTATTCTTTCAAGATGCTAGAGTCTGTCAAGAATATCAACACAAAACTGGCAAAGATTCAGTGGTCTGCTTCAGACTGATGTCATGTGTACTCCACAACCTTGTTATCTCCCCAAAACACTGAAATATCTGGAGTAGGAGGCCTACAAAAAGAGATAAACTTTAAGTTGTATTATGCTTTACCATGATGCTTTCCTCACTTGCTGGAGTAAGGAAAAAAGCTCCTCTGAGGTCTTGTTTGCAGCTTCCAAACATCTTTCTTTAGAAAAACCAATGTATGCTTCATCTGTTTTCACAGATGCCCTTTACAGATTGAAACTTGTTTAACTTACTTCAGCTAAAAATGAGTAATTGAACAGAATTTAGGCATCTAAGCTACTTCTGCAGTGAATGGAGAAAGAGGAGCGTCTTTGGAAGGTGCTTAATCGAATGCTACAGTAGGGACCACGAATGTCTCTTAGAAATCCTTATATGGATGGAACTCAGATGACCAGCTGAAAGTAGAAATACAATTTTTAAATGGTTAAAATTGAACTAAGCACATCTCTCCCACAGTTGTGGAGGTGTCTGAGGGAGAGGCAATGAAACTAAAGAACTGTTAAATCCTCCAAAGATTTTAAATCTTTTCTAAACACTGGAACTTTTTTTGAAGTTCAGATATTTAAATGGCCTGTCTCTATCTCTTATAGTTACATATATCTAGACATCTAATAAAAATTCCTAAGGAATTTCTTTAGAAAATATTCCTCACCCACAGATCAGCTATTTTTCAGGTCATAGTGACTGATTTTATGGAAATTTAATGCTCAAGGAAAGTATATATTGGACAGCACTAGAGCCTGAAGTCTTTTATTTATTTAAAGAAAAACAACAGTGTGGTTGATGGCAAGTCAGTTATCCCATATCATCCCCCTATTGTGCCTTGTTTTATGGTAGGTTTTCAATCTTTTATAGTGTGGAACATATTTTAATAGACAGATTATTTAGAGACTGCCTTACCTCTCCCAAATGACCATCACATAGACCACTTCCCTTCTTTTTGACTGCTTGACAGTTGTCTGGTAACTAGACTAATTGATTCCAATGGAAATTTATGTTAGGAAAGTATGTAAGTGAATATTGGCTTGGAATGCCCACCTTGACACGCGGAAGCGGCCTTCATTTTTAGGGGAGAGGTAACCATCTTCTGAAAATCATCAATTTTCTTACAGATTATAATGTGCACGTAAGACCTAGAATCATAGAATCATAGAATCATTTAGATTGGCAAAGACCTTTAAGATCTTCAAGTCCAACCATTAACCTAGCACTGCCAAGTTACCAGTAAACCATGTCCCTAAGCACTGCATCTAATCATCTTTTAAATACCTCCGGGGATGGTAACTCCACCCCTTCCCTGGGCCTGTTCCAATGCTCAATGACCCTTTCAGTGAAGAAACTTTTCCTAATATCCAACCTAAACCTCCCCTGGTGCAACTTGAGGCTGTTTCCTCTTGTCCTATCACCTGTTACTTTGGAGAAGAGGCCAATCCCTACCTCACTACACCCTCCTTTCAGGTAGTTGCAGAGAGCGATAAGGTCTCCCCTCAGCCTTATTCTCTCCAGATTGAACAACCCCAATTCCCTCAGACACTCCTCACAACACCTGTGCTCCAGACCCCTCACCAGCTTTGTTACCCTTCTCTGAACGCTCTAAAGCACCTCAATGTCCTTCGTGTAATGAGGATGCCAAAACAGAACACAGTATTCAAGATGCAGCCTCACCAGTGCTGAGTACAGGGGAATGGTTACTTCCCTAGTCCTGCTGGCCACACTATTTCTGATACAAACGAGGATGTTACTGGCCTTCTTGGCCACTTGGGCACACTGCCAGCTCATATTTAGCCAACTGTCCACCAACACCCCCAGGTCCTTTTGCACCAGGCAGCTTTCCAGCCACTCATCATAGAGTCATAGAATAGTTTGGGTTGGAAGGGACTTTTAAATGTCATCTAGTCCAACCTCCCTGCAATGAGCAGGAACATCTTCAATGAGATCAGGTTGCTCAGAGCCCCATCAAACCTGACGTTGAATTTTTCCACGGATGGGGCATCTACCACCTCTCTGGGCAACTAGTTCCAGTGTTGGTGTAGACACCAACAACAAGGCTCCTTTTTTTGCCTTGGTGTCTAATTCTTATCCATAAGCTTTCAACCTGCTCATGGCGATTGTTCAGAGACAGCTCTTTACACTCTATCCATTTCTTGATGTAGAGGGCAATGCCTCTGCCCCTCCTTCCTCTCCTGTCCCTTTTGAATAGGCTGTAGCCATCAACAGCTGCACTTCACTCATGGGATTCATCTCACCAAGTTTCAATAATAGCAACTAGATTGTAGCTTTCTAGCAGCATGGTGGCTTCTAGCTCCTCCTGTTTTTTGCCCATGCTGTGCGCATTGGTGTAGAGGCACTTCAGCTGTGCTGTCAGCCGTTCACCTTCTTAGAGGAACACCTTTCAACTTCTTTGAGGTATTTCACTAGTGTTTTCCTTTTGGCTCCCGTTACCTCAGGAGCCCCTGGCTCATATTGTAAGACTTCAATTGTGCTGCAGTGTAGGCAGCACGTCTCAGAGCAACAGGCTGAGGGCCCTCGCTAGCACCCTATCCCTCTAATCTTTGCGTGTCATCCCACAGCTTGTCACGGGCAAGCCTCATATGATCTCACTCCCCATTCAAGACTAGTTTAAAGCTCAGTCAATGAATACCTCTAGATTGTGAGCAAAGACCCTCTTCCCCCTTTCAGAAGGGTGAATCCCATCTGATGCCAGCAAGCCTGGTGCTGTGTAGGCCATCTCATTATTGAAAAAAACAAAATTGTGATGGTGACACCAGCAACGGAGCCATGTATTAATACGGGGGCCCGTAATGGGCCCATCTGTTTCTTCCAATGTCACTGCCCACAACAGAAAGGGGAGAGCATGTAGTGTTTCATGGAGTTGTTGTGACCCAAGTGCAGGACCTGGCACTTAGCCTTCTTCAACCTCATAAAATTGGCCTCAGCGCATCCATCCAGCCTATCCAGGTCCCTCTATAAAGCCTTCCTACCCTCAAACAGGGGCTTGGTGTCATCTGCAAACTTACAGAGGTTCCACTCCATCCCCTCATCCACATAATTGATAAAGATATTAAATGGAACCGTCCCCAATACTGAGCCCACTGAGTCCTGGGAACACCACTTGTGACCGGTCGACAACTGGTTTTAACTCCATTCACCACCACCCTTTGGGCCCGGCCATCCAGACACTTTTTTACTCAGCAAAGAGTACACCCATCCAAGCCATGAGCAGCCAGTTTCTCCAGGAGAATGCTGTGGGAAACAGTGTCAAAGGCTTTACTAAAGTCCAGATAAACAACATCCACAGCCTTTACCTCTTCTACTAAGTGGGTCACCTTGTCATAGAAGGAGATCAGGTTAGCAAGCAGGACCTACCTTTCATGAACCCATGCTGACTGGGCCTGACCACCTGGTTGTCCTGTATGTGCTGTGCAATGGCATTCCAGATAATGTGCTCCATAACCTTCCCCAGCATAGAGGTCAGACTGACAGGTCTGTGGTTCCCCAGATCCTCCTTGCTGCCCTTCTTGTAGGTGGGCATCACATTTGCTAGCCTCCAGTCAACTGGGACCTCCCTGGTTAGCCAGGACTGCAGATAACTGATGGAAAGTGGCTTGGTGAGCAGTTCTGCCAGCTCCCTCAGTAACACCTGTCTCCAGACATCTTTAAAAATCCTTTTTCAGTTTCAGAATTGAAACAAACTGCAAAGTTTAACAAATTTTCACTTCAATTTCAGCTTTCAAAGTACTTAATCTGGTTCTCAAAAACTATATTGCAATGCAAAATTGAATATGACTATAATGTTATTTAAAGCAATTTCTCATTAAATATGTCTTTGATTTCAGCATTCCCAACCCTTTCAGTGTGGTGTGATTTTTAAACATGTTATGGCCAAGTTGTTCCAATTAACTGCACCAGTTAGAATTCAATAAAAAGAAAACAAGGAGGTTCCAAACAAAATCCAAATTGTCAAAGTAGGACTCCTAAAATATAGTTCCAGAGCCTATGTAGATTCACATTGAGTACATAAAGTCTCCTGGATACTGAGTCTACTCCAGGGTTCCAAAAATCAGTCTGATTTTCCTTGGGTGCCAAATAGTAAGGTACATTAATTTGGACATAACCTTGAATTTCATTGCTTTCCTTAATAGTAACATTTATTAACATTATTGAGATGCAGCTTTCTATCTGTGACGATGAATTAATTGCCTACTTTTCTTGTTTTCTGATGTGAAGATGGTATGGATACTGACTATGCATTCTCAGGATATCTACTTCAATTAGCATTTGAAAATTATTTCAAAGGGAACTAAAGTTTCAGTCAGAAGTGAGCTATTTACTCTCGTCTTCTATGATCACTCTGTTCCTTTTTAAAATATAAGTTTATTCATACACCATTAAAAAAATGGGGTTTACTTTGCTTTTCTTCAACAGTTGAGAGGGAAAATAATAGTGCTAAACTTACTGGATGCAAGCCAAATTGTAGCCATATAGATGCAATGTACATTACACACATAATTTTATACATATATATATGGTTTCTGCTTTTTTTTTGCATATGTTTAACACAGTATAGGGTCTTGCTAACAGAAACAAAACAA
Organism: Rissa tridactyla; assembly: GCF_028500815.1. Classification (NCBI taxonomy): domain Eukaryota; kingdom Metazoa; phylum Chordata; class Aves; order Charadriiformes; family Laridae; genus Rissa; species Rissa tridactyla. The sequence continues at coordinate 34,110,305 of NC_071467.1, read as the reverse complement.
ATGCAGAAGACATTATGCCTTATGAAGTACCCTGCTGTGTTATTCTATTGATGATTCATTTATTTTTGTTTGGCTTCTTTAATGACTTTTAGTGCAAAGAGGCTATGGCCTTTCAAAGCTGTTCCATACGTTTTATTGCCTTTTACTTGAAGATTTCTTCCCACTTTGTTATAGTAATAAATAAGTTCATTTAACAGCAATTCAAACAAAAAAATTAAATCTTTCTTTTTCTTGCCTCTTAAACTTAAGCTGCCATGTCTACTTTGGGTGCCTTTACCTTCTAAATGAATGGTATTAAGAAAAAGTACGTATCAATGTTGCAGAAAGGAAAGTTCAATTTTAGGCCTTTTTTCTCATGCCAAAGCACAGGTGCTTCAGATACACCTAATTATAGCAGTAATTAAAGTTATTACCTTACCTGTTTATTCAAGGACACAAGGACTTCTAATGGGAACAAATCAAGATATAAAGACTTGCTGTCAATTAGGCTTGAAGGCTTGAGAAGATAATGAAGGACGTTTGGAGTTGGGTTTCAGTTCTTTACAATAACAAAAATAGTAATTCAGCACCTCTTACTTTTCCTGGAACCGTCCCAACAGTTCAGGAGAAGAAAGACAAGAAGATTACCTGGGTAACATGATCTTAAGGTACCAGAGAATAATGGTGTTCTCCCGTAGCCACATCTATGGCAGAGCCTGCTGCCAACAGAAGATGGGACTGCTACAAATATAAGCCTGTCAACCTGAGAACAACAAATCTGTTCAGCTTCTTGTCACAGACCCTGTCAATATAGTGCAGGCCGCAGAAGGACAGGTGAAATGTGACTCTGCTGTGGGCAGTGCATTCGTGAGTCCTTGTCTTAGTAAAATGGCATGACATGACTAGTGCTACTTTCACAGAGATGTAATTTAGGACTGACAGTACATTGAAAATATCCTTCTGCTACATGTTTTCTTAGACAGTGTGCCTCCATTAAAGTAAGGAAGGAGGAACTATGGCAACTATAGGGCAAGATAAGTGATTTACTGAGCTTCTATACTTGTTCTATCATTAGTTCTATCATTTTGAACCTAGCAGGTTGAAAAAAGGTATGTCATACTGACTGAGAAAATTCCTATTGGATTGCTTATTGGCTTTAATATAACGGTGTATATGCATATAACTCAGGATACACAACTGCAGAGTTTGTTTGTATATTACCAGCTAACTGAAAATATCAAATGTGCATCGCTTAACGAATTAGATTAGTCACACATTTTAAATATTCTGTTCTTGTTTTCTGATTTCATTATGTATATTTTACAGCAAATTATTAGGAATGCAGCTTGATAATTTGGAAGAGAGTATATTTCACTTATAGCCATTATATTTTGGGGTTTTGGGGCTGGTACTTCCAAATATTAAAGAAAATGCAGAGCCTTTTCTAAAAAGTAACTGCGTATAAGAGGGAAAATTAAAAGACCGAAAGGGAATGCTTACATTTTCCTTTTGATCTGATAGGTGCAGGTCTGCAAAGAGAGGAAAACACTAAATTGGGATAGCAGTCTTTCTTTTATTGCATGTGTCCCACAAATAAAGAAATAGGTTTTATATGCTAGCTCAGTGGGAATTTACAGCAGCAGGTGCACGATACCTGCTTTGAATCTGTTCACACCAAGTGAAACACCAGCATAGTGTTGATTAGAGCCAGGACTAAAATATGGGATTTCTTTACGATAAGCCTGATATTTTTTCTAAAGAAAAGTTGGGAAATATGTCATAGTTTTATACATAGGTGCTTAACAAGCTAAACATTTATAATATAGTTGAGGGGGATTGGTCTCACTGGCCAAGCCATCCCACAGTGCTAAGTTCCTATGACTTCCATTCCTATGCTTATTTTCCCAGCCCGTGATGTCCCTTAAGAAGCCATCAGGAAACAAATGGGGTCTAGATGTTGATTTAAAGCCAGGACCTTGCAAACAAATCCATTCACACATGTCCCATTGATTTCATTAACTTTGCAAGATGCAGAATTCAGGCCCAAAGGGTTATGTTAATTCTGTATAGGGACTTTGAGGTAGCTCTCCAAGATTAGGGGAGGTGTGAAATAGGTTTCTTCCTTCAATATACTGAAGCTCTTCTGATGTTGTCTGGGTCACACTAAAGAAGATTAGAACCTCAGGGAAAATTTTAGGAAAACGTTTTATTTACAGATAATTCTCCTTATCTTTTATTTATTTTCTCTTTTCCTGCCACTCTGCTCTTTTGTTACAAGAAACATCAGCAAAACCACAGACTCTTTTGTAGTTTCCTTCTGATTGCTCCCTACCCAATGTCCTAATCCTCTATTTATTACATCACAAGTGGTTATTACAGAAATTACTGAGGTTATAAGCAAGGTTATGATTTCAGTGGTGGAACAAGTAGAAAAAAATGGGCATTAGGTAAATATGTAACCCTTGTGGGATGTATAATTTGTTCATGAACCAGTAATTTCTCCTTTTAAAGTCAAGAGGTTTCATATAAATACAGTCACACTTGCAACATTGAGTCCAGGACAAACACTATCCCAAAGTCTTCCCCTTGAATCATTGGTTTTTATTCCAAATTCCATAGCAACAGAGACATGGCTTTTCTGAAGTGGGAAAGAAATGTTAGTGGACTTTTCACATTATTCAAAATTCAAAGATTTCTCCACTGTGAGGTGAGGTAGCAAACAGTTATTAAGGGAAACCCCAAAACTTCGCAAACCTATAGACAGCTAAATACAAACTGCCTACTTTAACTACTTCGTTTATCTAGCCTAAGGCCTAAAATACAGATGCTCGAACACATGAGTAGACATCTCTCCATTTACTGTCAACAGGAGGCCACTTTTTCAGGAAGTGTCTGTAGACAGGCAATAGTAAGCACAAGGCACAAAACAGCTGATCTCACATCACATCTGTGATAGACGTAAGCATTACACAGTTTTGTCCCTTTCCAATGCTCTGACTTAGAAGTCCTGCATTCTGGATCCTGCTCCCTCAGTCATGTATGCGTACATAGGAAGGGCTAAAATTCAGGACTGCTACTTTTTGGACAAGTACCCTTGTTTGTGTAATTTAAAACATTCCCTAAACTGAAGGAAGAACTTCACAATGACTAAGTCCCTTCTGGGATCTCCTGCAGGTGCCCAGCAGCTTCAGCTGAGCTTCCTTGCCATACGTTGTACCACAATGTCAACACAGAGGGAGACGCAGGCTGAGCAAAGGCACAGCTTGAGAGCTTTAGATTCTTCTAGAGTCAGAAGAAGTAGGCTTTCCATGATATTTACTTTCTTACTATGACTAATTTAGATTATAATTTCCTCCAGGCAGGGATCTATCACTGTTTATTTTAGAGTGAGATCTTCCACATACCATAAGGCTCTAACATTCTCAAAGTAGGAGTAGAAAACAGAATATATATGACATTTCAGGGAGAATTGCTTCTGAATACCTTATCTTTCTGTTGCTAGTTACTGAGTCAAAAATCTCCCTCTGAAGGCAATAAGAGACGCTTGCATGAGTAATGATCAAACCCGGACTAGCTAGTAGAGTATAGCTCATTTTTTTTACTTTTTTTAAGGAGGTTCTTCTTTCCTATTCTCTTAAATATATTTCGTTCACTATATTTTTCCTTTCACTATATTATTCCTTTTTATGTATGTATAACAAACCTCAGCATACTCATAGTAAGTCAATCATCTGAAAGCATTTAAAAAATCCTTTGCATCGCACAGTATCAGTCTTGTGTCAAAGAACATAGCACTGTCGTTATTGATACAGTTCCCAAAAATGAATCTATATACTCTCTTAATTTTCTCATTTTGCTTGAAGTTCTCTTTCCAAGGTGATTGTGCTTGTTCAGTAACAGTCTTCTCAGACAAACTTACCTTCATTTGTTTAATAGAGTGAATGAATGCCATTCTTTCTAGGGAAAATCTCTCTTTGTGAAAATACTGAATTATTGGCACTACATACCTCCTTGATGACACCTATTCCCACTTAAGTGCCACAAAAAGAGAGTGGAGCATAGTAAGACATGAAGTCCAGGGGCACTCATAGCAGACATCATGACAAACTATGTAACATCAAGCACCTGGGAAACCCATGATGATTGTTTGGAGTGTCAAAATATCTGCAGACTGTAACAGGAAAGTGCTGCCTGCTTTCTCACTTTGTTTTTTAAATATTCCATGCACTCTTTGAAGGCAGTCCCATGACAGCAGACAACAAACTGAACTTCAAAGAAATAATGGATTCTGACATAGTGCATGATTTTTTTTTTTTCACTTTCCTTGAATTTTCACTCTCCAGTTTTACACTTTCCTGGAGCAAGAGGCAATCTGCCAAAAGGGCACAACTTGAACTGGTCAACAACTGGGTCTCTGATTCCCTTTCATGTTGCAGAACTGAAAGCAATAGGTAGTATGTTCTTTTTCATTTTAAAAGTGCTCTTGATTTGTGCATGGGAAAGTACAAGGGGCAAATAGAAAGTGCCTTTCCCACACGTTTCTCTTGCTAGCCTGCTTATAGGTGAGAGACCATTTTCGTTACCATCATGATCTAGAATCTTTTTTTTTTTCCTTAGTGACCTTAATTTTATTTTTCTAATAAACAAACAAGAATATGCTGACCACAAGAAAAACTGCATTTAAAATAAAATGAGGAAAATAGGCAGTCAGACCATTGCTGGCCATCCCCAGAAATGTCACAGTTGTTCATACACGGACTAAACCTTGTGAGGTGCTGAACACTGTACCTCCATTGGCCTCACACTGCAAAGACAGGTCTCGAGGAAATGTGGGCCGTTATATCATGTTTTCTACTGCAGTAGATCAGGGATTAAAGAGCAGCTTTGACGCCTCGAAGTCATTTGCCTAAACACATACTATAGACACAGGACAAGAATGGAGTTTGTCATATACACCTCTCTCCTAGAGAGAAGCTTAAAGTGCCCTCTTACACAGTGCAATTTACCCTGAGTGCAGATTGCATTACGGAAGGGTGAATGGCCTCTACAAGGCAGCTATTCCCACTCCTTTGCAGATGCATGGGGAGTGAGTAATGTCTGGCTATGACCCTTGCCCCGACATACTGACCAGCACAGCCTGGCTGGTGCAGAGAGAAGAAATCATCTGTACCAGGTAAAAGGCTAATGCAGTTTATTTTCTTCCTGGAGCAAGGGGTAATCAGGGACTATATTGTGACTCTCTGAGTCATGGTTCAGTCCCTGATCTCCAGAGGCAGGCAGAGTACAACTGCTAGGGATAATTCAGCAGTGTGCCCCATGAAAACAAGATATTAAATACAGAATAGAACGTAACATTTTAAGGACTGGAAAAACTACCGAAAAACATGCAGAAGAAACATACAAAAATGGTGCAGCTTATTTTCTTTTGGGTGACTTTTCCCCCTTTGTAACTACAGCATACTCTACCTTGTCTGTGTCCCTGAATTGTCCCAGACTATTATCACAGACACTCTGATCATTTCTACAATTGCATTGATTGTAATTTTCAGTAATTATTTTTCTAATTAACTTTTCCACATTTTTCCACAACAATTTAAAGATAGGCCCAGGTTTAACCATTTTATATATTTCTTTCACCTCATTCCTAATAAGATATAGAGTTCTTATACTGGAAAGGTTTATCCAGCATAACCTTCAGTTGGAGCCAACGGCGTTGTTAACATGGCTCTTTCTGTTTATGAATAATTACAAGATTGGTGTTCGGACACTCTTTAAAATTTTAAATAATATGTTTTCCAGGTTTTTATTGCTCTAAAAAATATTTTCATTTATGCTGCTATTTTATTTCAAATTTTATAACAAAACTTTTGCAAATGCTGATTTTCAGCCATCAGTATGTATGAACTAATTAACTGTTGGGTTTTTTTTCCATGTTGTGGGACCAAGAATCGTCACTGAAAGTTTTGCTGGAGTTATATCTTGGACAAGAGATACAAATCTGAATAGATTTGATGATATCCTCCTGAAAATGTTCCTAAATGCAAATTATTATTCACTAAACTTCTCCTAGTGCATCTAATGTGAATACTTGGAGGTCTGCAGATTACTTGTATGATAAACATATTGCAAGACCTGGCCAATATACATAAGGCAATATTATATCAAACAGAGGAGATTCTATGTGAGATAGACATATCTCTGTTCCCCTCAGGGTAATCATCATTCAAGGGTGTGCCTAATGCATCCCAGTGCTTCAATTTTTGCACTCTGAAAAAGTATGGGGAGATTCAGTAAGTGCGCAGTACCAGGTCTGTTTTTACTGTTGTTAATTAGGGATCAGGCAGACGGTTTCCTTCTCTGACATCACTTTATTGCAGTTTTCAAACAGACACTTCACACTTTGTATGAACACCAACCATAATTTCTGTCACGATTCGTTAAGATCCAACAAACCCTCCTAAGGCTATTGAGGAAACTTCAGCAGTTAATATTCAAAACATGAAAATCTAGGCTTGGATTCTAATTTGCTACTGATGCAATATTAAAGCAATATATGTATAAAATATTAATGCTGTATTTGTTCTGAATTTATTTTATTTAATTTTTTACACACGGATAAAACCCTTGCGGCCTTAAAACAACATGTCTCATTTTCAAGGATGTCCTGGGGGGCAAATAGACAAGGAATATACACACAGCTTGGTAACCTGAACAATAGTGTGGTAGAGGAACTGTGCTGAAAGATATATTCTTTCATGAGCAATAAGGGTTTTGCTGATAAAAATAAAAATGCTGTCTTATCTGTTTGACCAGTTGATAGGATATAATTTCTAATACTACACCCTTGAACCCATCCATAGAAGAAGAAGCCTGGAGAAAACTTGGAGATAAGGTCCTTCTCTTATTTCTTCAGTATCAAGAAAAACTCAGACTTACTTTTCTGACAGAGCCTTCCTTTTCAATAATCAGATTAAGTCATGCATAAGAAGTTTTGTGCATGCTAATTGTTCTGATCAGGAAAGAAATTTTGTGGTAAAAGTCTGGCTTCATCTGTAATGCTGTCCGAGTCTGAAGGTTTAAAACTAAAAAAAACCCAAAGTCTTATACTAAGAATTAGATTAATTAACAGTGTACTTTTACAGTTCAGAAAAACTTCTTGTAAGTATCATTTTTTAATTTTCTCCTCACAAATACGAATTTAGGATATGCTGTGCCATATTTGATTTTTGAACACTGCCTGCTCAACATTCATAATACCCAGTCCTGCTGAACTCTGACATTATTTAGAGATTTGGAGAGAAATAAAAAGAAACTTTTTGTCTGTGTCTCTATGTCCGGTGTTCAGCTGCACTCAGTAGCTGCAATCAGTAAAGTTTCCAACTATCAGTGCAGTGAGGTCTTGGAACAGTAGTGGTGACAAAAATAATGAACTGCATTTTAAATGGAGTTTAATAAGGTTATGAAAAAGATTATGTGATGTGGCTTCCTGGAATACCAGAGACCTGAAATAAATGATCTCAGTGAGCCCTCCCAGACCAGTGTTCCTAAATTTGAAAGGCTTTTTGCCTTTAATATCTGAGTTGCTAAGCTGCATAAAAAAAATAATACTGCTTCTTTTTCTTAAATTCTTTCCTTTCTTCGAATGAGGGACTACATTCTGATTTGTACACACACCACCATAATGAGGGTTATAATGGTACAGTTTTAAAAGGCACTTTTATAATGCATGAAACAAGGGCATCTGCTCATATTCTAAACTAAACATGATAAAAAACACCTGGCAAACTACTTGGGGTACGAGGACTCAAGTTCTGCACAAAATTTTCAAAGTGACAGAGTAAAAAAACATCATTCATCATTTTGCAAATCAAATCAGGAATTATCTTACGAATTGTTACCAGTATGTCAGTTCCTGAGGTATCCAAGATATAACATTAACATTGTGAATATCCTAAGCAAATTTCTTCCATTTGCAGTGCAAATAAGTAGGTGGTTTATTTGAAGTTCTTTAGGATATGGAGGAACCTTGAGCTTTCTACCCTCAGAATATTAATAGTAACTGTATTCCTTATATATTGCAGCTAAAGTGTATTCTTAGCTTCTCCTATATTTGCACCCTTTTCTTTGAGAGAGAGATAACAGCCAATGAAAACATTTCTGTGAGTGGCAGATTTCATGTCCCGCTTTGCCTCACAGCTGCCTTCATAGAGAAAAATAGGGACTTTCAGAAGGAGGATTTTCTGACAGACTCAGAATATGCATCATCTACTTGGACATGCTAAGTCTGAGTCATAAGCAAGGGAAAAAAAACCAAGGAGATAGGTCTGAACTTACCTGGAGACAACTCATCTCAAGATTGTTATTGTGAGAAAGTAAAGAATAAACAAGGAATAAAATAAGAGGAAAGTTTAAACATCAGGTTACACAGGTTTAACACAAAAACTGTCCTCTGTAAGTGGAGCTGGATTTTACATAGGAAATAAGACAAAAAAATGAACAGTTATTTAGCCATTTGAATTTAAAAAGAACAAAAAAGAGTAGTGGTACTGAGTCCATATTGAAAAATATATATATATACATCTGTCCCACAAACTAAATTCATCTCTTTGTTCAGTTTTCAATGAGTGAACATGAAAAAGATGATAGGATCACTAGTGAATTAAGAAAACGCAAAAGAAAATTCAAGCATCTGAAGCAGAAGCAAAGCTCTAGTAGTTTAATGAACTAAAATCAAATCAGATTGCATGATGTCATTGTAAAAATCTGAAAGAGCTTCCATATGAAACTGCAAGATCTTGTATTAAATCTTTTAAATAAATCTATCAAATCACAATTCCATTGTTTTAGTGCAACACAAAAAATGTAATTTCTTAATTTGAAAAAAGGCAATGAAAAGAATCAAGGCACTTGATTAGGGTTCCCCTAATTTGATTACTGTTTTATGCAAGGCATTAGAATGAAATGCACAAAAGGAAGGATCTTAAGCAGCAAGAGTTATAACGATAGAGGTCCTCACAGAGTTTGCACCATCATGTGATTGTGTATCACTGTAGTATTTGGAAGCCATAATAGGTCATTCACATGGAATTAATCTGAGTGGTTGTGGTGGGTTAACCTTGTCTGGCTGTCAGATGCCCACCCATCTGCTCTCTCACTCCCCCTCCCCAACAGGATATGGGGGAGAAAATAAGATAGAAAAGCTCATGGGTCAAGATAAACACTGGAAGATCAGTTACTAATTACTGTCATGGTCAAAACACACTTGACCTGGGAAAAATTAATCTCATTTATTGTTAATTAAAAATAGAGTTCGGTAGTGGAGAACAAAGACAAAACTAAAAACGATTTCCACATCCCACCTCCATCTTCCCAGGCTCAACTTCACTCCTTCATGCACAAATCTTCTACCTCCTCCGTCCCTACTTCAAGGGGAATGGGTGTTGTGGCCAGTTCACAACAGTTCCTCTTTGCCAACACTTTGCTGTGTCAACACAATACAACAGTTTGAGCCTATTTTAAAAAATATATCAAGTTTTTAAGGCTTATGAGGCTTTGAGCAACCTGGTCTAGTATAAAGTGTCCCTGCTTAGGGCAGGGGGGCTGGAACTAGATGATCTTTAAGATTCTGTCCAACTCTAACCATTCTATGATGCTATGATTTAGTTCTATGTAATATCATAAGCTTATACTCAATATGTGTCTTCCAGGAAAAAAATAGTCATTAAAAACAATGTGTGATACAAATTAATATTTTCTTCAATAACTAGTTATTTCAAAGAGTTTTTAGGTTTTCTAGTTTGTTTGCTTTCTTTAATAGGAACAAAAATTCTATGAGTTGTAGATTTGTTGATAGTAGTGGTAATAGGGTGACTGATCAGATTTCTTGATTTTTTTAATTCATTATTTGAGGGGAATTGAGGGGAATTAGGCCTTTATATATCTGGGGCAGGGTCATTAAACTGATTTGAAAAATGCAATAATGTTCTAAATGGACATCTGAGATTTCTGGGAATTCAGAAATGTAAGAGTTACTGGGTTTGCTACGAGACTGATAAGACACCACTTCAGCGCTACACTGTGTGATGTTTTCATATTAGAATGGTTGTGTTAAAGTGCTGGCGTCTGAAATAATTTGCTTAAATAATAGACAGAGGGTAGACCCTGTTGCAAACTTCCCTACCTTGCCTCAGTAAAATTACTTTACTATCAGATAGGACATCTTCTAATCATTCTAAATTAACTGCTTTTTCATGTGCTTTCTATTGATGTCTTCCATTAAGACTATAACCAATACTACCTCTTCTACATTAAGAGAAGTTAGACTAGCAGCATGTTGCATGTTTAGTGGTCATCCTTAAAATACCTTTATTCATCACTGAAGAGAACCTGACTGCCCCTTATTATTTTACAGTGTCTTACATTCATAATACTAAATATCTAAAGATAGAGAAATCAAGTCAAATTTGGTGCTGCAGTAAATATTGCTACTTTTTAAGTGGTAATATTGTTGCTTGTTTTGTTGCTGTTTGCAACAAAGAGAATCATTTCTTGTTGCAAACATATAATTTTGCAAATATTTCCTTCCTTTACTGCTCAGCGCCTTATTTTGTTAAGCCTTGCGTTAAAAGCTGCAAAATTCTGTTTTAATCTTCTTAAACAACTAACAAGAAATGAAAGATTTGTTCACCACTCAAATTTTCAAAGAAAACCCCAAAAACAAAAAAACCCCAAATGTACCCTCATATTTAAAGCCAGCGGTTGTAAGTATGTTTGAATACTGAAAACAGATATCACATTTCTGTATTAAATTATCCTGACTGATGACAATAGTAAATCATTTTTTATTCACCTTAGAAGAAATAATAGAAGTGAGTTTATAACAAACACTTGAGAACTGCTGAGGCTGCATTTTAAACACTGAGAAGTACTGTACTGGATTAGTATGAGCCTTAGAAAAATGTATTCATACAGAGGAAAAGTTGTTAAATTGTTTATTTCGTCACTAGATTTTTGTTTCAGTAACCTTTCTTTCTGTTCTTGCGTGGGCGTACACAATTTTTGTTGGCATGGTTTAGAAGGCTAACCATTGGCTATGAAAAAGCTCAATAAATCAATAGCAATTGTTATGATAACAAGAAGTGGGAGACTGTGGAACGGCAGTTGTAGCATTATGCATGAGCAGAGCCATGACTTGTTTGGGTCTATTAAGCTAGTATTTATCTATGATTACATAGGGAATTTAGTCATAGAGATGGAAGTTGGCAATTATGATCTAATAATCAACTTACTATTCCATAAAGATATAATAAAGGTAACAAGAATCAATCTATATCTTTGCACAGTTACAAATAGCTCTACAAACAATACTGATGTGTCTTTTCATTTGTCATGTAAAAAATGAAACTGTATAATATAGATCAATGTATAGTAATAGGGAAGTGGTACGAGAATATGAAGCAAGCTCAGTACTCTTGAAATATATTAAACTGAAATCCAGGTAGAATGAAGGCATATTTTTCAAGGAGTGGTTAGTTGATGCTTCTGCTTGCAGTCCTATCAACCTCCTCTGAAGAGACCTCCTATGATTGGGAAAGGATAGGTCATCCTCTAGGACAGTTCTTGGTATTCTTGAAGTGGCCTTTTGAGCTGCTGAAAACCTTTGAGAGAAACCTGTTGTTTATGAATGAGACCACATAAATCACTACAGTACAGTAAATCACTACATGGATGCTACCCAACACTCCACATATCTGTGACAGTACCTTCTGGTTATTGCATTAAAGTGTCTTAATGAATCTGTTACACTCAAATCCTGCTAAAAGTGATATGGACTGTTCAGTTGTCTCTTCTTGGGCTAAAGAAGGCAGAATTGTTTTGCTTCAACTGTAAAAAGGTTCACTAGTAAAAGTAGACATTGATGTACCAGAGGTGAACTGTTATGCTGTACTTTATCTTTTGATATATGAAAAGTAAACAGATAGCTCTTTAAGTACCAGGAAGAAAACTGTGGCTTAAACTTAAACATTTATCTGACTCGGACCTTTCAATAATTACTATTGTGCATTGCTATTCATTAAAGTAACACCAATGAAAACCACAATGAAATGTTTCTTCCCGAAGCAGATTTATCTTAAAAACTCCACAAAACCTATGTATGTATCTAAACACAATTACAAAATCACAAGGCTGAATTTGTAACTGCTGTTCAAAAAATCCCAGAATACTACAAATAGGTTGCATTCAATGAAACTTGGGAGATAACTCTAAACAGAAAAGAATGAGTTTTTTGCACAGCAAGTAGTAAACTTCAGAACCTCTTGCCACAGGTGGTTCTGGTGGCAAAGAGATCCAGCACATGCAAAAACAGATTAAAGGAATGCCTGGATAACAGATCTGTGAGAAGGTAGTAAGATATCAGCTAGGGCTATACAACAACTAATGCAGTGACTGTGGATGCTGGAAAACTCTGAGGGAAACACACTGCGGAGAGTTTGTGCTGTCTACCTAAACACACTCTTGTATTGCCACTGCTGGAAATTAATACTTGCTAAATGAATTAAAATTAATACGAGCATTTTTTGCATTCTTAACCACTTGTTCTTATACTGCATAACTGATAGGCATGTCTGTCCTTTCCCATTTTTAAAGTAAACAAACCTATAATTCTTTTCTCTAACTGGACTTTAAACTCTTACAGGTCTTTGGCCTTTGGCCTCCTCCTCTGGGCCTTTTGGACATTTTCTAAGCCTTGAGGCCCCAGTTCTGATGTGGGGACATTTCAAAAATTAGAGGGAAATGTAGCCCAATCCCTCCATCTTTTCCCCTCAAACCTCTTACATTTTGAATTTTGTCAGGAATCTAGGCTTCACAGACATGGCAGGTATGCACAGAGATACAAATAGTAAAAGAGAGAGAACTTGTTATGCAAGACACTCTCTGCTGTCAAGCAGAGCTTTTCCCTAAATTTAAATTTTGAGTGAGGTTTTCAGACAAAAATGTAATCGTAGAGAAAAGGGAGAATTCTGAATTTCCTCCTTTCCCCTATTTTTCACATAATCTAAGGTTAATTCTTTGGCATCTTCATTTCATTTTAGAGTAAGTTTTCAAAAGTTACCTACCACCCGATAAAATCTGCAGTATCACAAGGCAATTTGGAGGGTAATTTAGAGTCTAAACAAAGGCATTGTTGAAGACCTTTTTTATGCATGCAAACAATCTGTGAAAAGAAAATTTTGAGACTTGGAAAAATTTCATGTGAAAAGCAAGGAGTAGAAAGGAGGGCTGAGACCATTGTGTCATTTCAGTAGCATACCACACTACTATCATTTCCACCCACCATTAGACCCTTTTTTGCCCTGCCAGGTATAACGAGCCTTGTGGTTGCATTGTCGAGTAAGGTGGAGAGAAGCTTGTGACATATAAAAAATCTTGTACCCAACCTGTCATTTAACTCTCTTACGTATCTTCCTATAGAGACCTTAGTTCTCTGCTTTTTTGTGCGTGTGCACTGAAAGTCATAAGGCCTAATTACACTCCAGAGACATTCTCAATTTTCTTTGCAGACGGTTTGGGTTGAGAACGTGTACAAATGTTTGCAGGGCTTTTTGCATCAAGATCATTAATGAAAAGATCAGCCCCAGCACAAATTTCTGGAGGACTTTCAGTGCAATGCCCTTCTTTTTAGAACAGTTCGTCTTCTATTTGCTTGTTTTCTAACCAGCTATTTCCACCTTACAGCTCCTGTACTAACTCCCATCCTTACCATCTTAACAAATAATTTTGAAAGTGGCACTGTACCAAAAGCTATTCTGAATCATGACAGATTAGATCTACTGTATTTCCCTTGTCTGGAGAATCAGTTATCTTATCAAGAAAGCTATTGGGTTAGTCTGGCATGATCTGCCTTTGGTGAACCCAAGATGCATTTTATCCCATTTTCCATCTACTTCCTTTCCTAGTTATTAAGAGAAAGTTACATTGAACATGACATGCACTTCAATTAGTTTCATAGTTAACTGTCTCACACCTTGAAACACACCTAAAAATATATCTGCTGATAATGTAAACATATGGTGCATTTCTTTGACTATAATAAAGTATATCTTGAATATGACAGATTGCTTGTGCCTTCTTACATTTATTTACACAATATGATGCTAAGTTGCTGAAGAAATATGAAGCCTTGAAACTATCGTAAAATAGACAAATATATGTGAATTTGAAATAAAATACTTCATTGTATTAATGAGACACTGCTTGCTGTGCATGTAAAGACCTCAAAATAAAGATTTAAATTGCTCATGGTTAACCTATTATGACTTTTCCCTGTTTTGAAGTGCTTACTCATGCTTACTGCAGCATTCTTTAATCAAAAAACTATATAGAAAAGTTTGTCTGTTTCTTTCAAATGGTTTTCTCATGACTTTGGAAGTGAGAAGAGTGATTCAGCTACCAAAGCATAGTCACCTCATGACATTTTAGACTGTCTAGGATATCCTGTCTGGCTTTAGCAGCTGTCCTGAAAGGTGGAGAGGCCCATAGATCTCATGTCATATCTACTAGGTTGTGTGCGTGCCCTTGGTGCCACAGTGAGACCGTATGTTTAGCCACGAGAAACATGGCACATTCCAAATAAAGTATAAAAATAAAAAGGATTTTAATTAATACAGTGCAGTCACATATACTGCTAATACTTGGTATACGAACCTTTAGAACAGGCATTGTTATAGATCATAGAATCATAGAATCATTTAGGTTGGAAAAGACCCTTGGGATCATCGAGTCCAACCATCAACTCCACTCTACAAAGTTCTCCCTTACACCATATCCCTTAATACCACATCTAAACGAGTCTTAAACACATCCAGGGATGGTGACTCCACCACCTGCCTGGGCAGCCTATTCCAGTGTCTAACCACTCTTTCTGTGAAGAATTTTTTCCTAATGTCCAGCCTAAACCTACCCTGTTGCAGCTTGAACCCATTCCCTCTTGTTCTATCACTAATTACCTGTGAGAAGAGACCAGCACCAACCTCTCTACAATGTCCTTGCAAGTAGTTGTAGAGAGTGATGAGGTCTTCCCTCAGCCTCCTCTTCCTCAAACTAAACAGTCCCAGCTCCTTCAATCGCTCCTCGTAAGAATTATTCTCCAGGCCCTTCACCAGCTTCGTTGCCTTCCTCTGCACTCGCCTCAGCACCTCGATATCTCTCTCGTATTGAGGTGCCCAGAACTGGACACAGTACTCAAGGTGTGGCCTCACCAGTGCTGAGTACAGGGGGACAATCACGTCCCTACTTCTGCTGGTCACACTATTTCTAATACAAGCCAGGATGGCATTGGCTTTCTTGGCCACCTGGGCACACTGCTGGCTCATGTTCAGTCGCTTGTCAATTAGAACCCGCAGGTCCTTTTCTGCCAGGCAGCTCTCCAGCCACACTTCCCCAAGCCTGTAGCGATGCATGGGGTTGTTGTGTCCCAAGTGTAGGACTTGTTGAAGCTCATACCATTAGCATTGGCCCATCGATCCAATCTATCCAAGTCTCTCTGTAGAGCCTCCCTATCCTCATGCAGATCAACGCTCCCGCTTAGCTTCATGTCATCTGCAAACTCGCTGATGATACACTCTGTGTCCTTATCAAGGTCATCAATAAAGATGTTAAACAGAAATGGTCCCAACACTGAGCCCTGAGGGACACCACTTGTGACCGGCCGCCAGCTGGATTTAATTCCATTGACGACCACTCTTTGGGACCGCCCATCCAGCCAGTGCTTGATCCAGCAGATCGTATGCTCATCCAGGCCATGAGCCGCCAGTTTTTCCATGAGAATTCTATGGGGGACAGTGTCAAATGCTTTTAGAAAGTCTAGGTAGACAATGTCCACAGCCTTTCCCTTATCCAATAATCTGCATCCAGTAAGGGAGGGAGATTTTCCCTAATCCTCCTTTTGTTGTTAATGAATTTATAGAAACATTTTTTGTTATCCTTAACAGCTGTAGCTAGGTTGAGATCTAGCTGCGCTTTGGCTCTCCTAATTTTCTCCCTGCATAGCTTCGCTATATCCTTATAGTCTTCATGAGAGACCTGCCCCCTCTTCCAAAGGTCACAGACTCTCCTTTTGTTCTTGAGGTCCAGCCAAAGGTCCCTATTTAGCCAGGCCGGTCTCCTTCCCCACCTACTTGTTTTTCGGCACACGGGGACAGTCTCCTCCTGTGCCTTTAAGACTTCTCTCTTGAAGTATGTCCAGCCTTCCTGGGCTCCTATATCCTTCAGGGCAGCCTTCCAAGGGATTTTGTCCAGCAGTCTTCTGAACAGATCAAAGTTTGCCCTCCGGAAGTCTAAGATGGCAGTTTTACTAACTGCTCTCCTTGTTTCCCCAAGAATCAGAAATTCGATCATCTCATGATCACTGTGCCCTAGACGGCCGCCAACCTTTACTTCCCCCACAAGTTCTTCCCTGTTCACAAGAAGCAGGTCCAGGAGGGTACCCTCCCTCGTCGTCTCACTTACCAGGTGTGTGAGGAAGTTATCTTCCACACATTCCAGGAACTTCCTGGATTGTTCCCTCTCTGCTGTGTTGTATTCCCAGCATATATCCGGGAGGTTAAAGTCCCCCACAAGAACAATGGCAAGTGACCACGAGATTTCCCCCAGCTGCTTATAGAAAGCTTCATCTGCCTCACTGCTTTGGTTGGGAGGTCTATAGCAGATTCCCACAGCGATATCAGCTTTATCGGCCCTTAACCTAATCCAAACACTCTCCACCCTATCATCAGTATACTTGATTTCTGAGTTCTCATAGCATTCTCTAACATACAGGGCGACTCCACCGCCTCTCCTTTCCTGTCTGTCCCTCCCGAAGAGCTTGTAGCCATCGATTGTGGCACTCCAGTAGTGTGAGGCATCCCACCACGTTTCTGTGATAGCCACTATGTCATAGTTTTCCTGGTGCATCATGGCTTCAAGCTCCCCCTGTTCGTTGCGCATACTGCGTGCATTGGTATAGATGCACTTCAGATGTGCTAACGATTCCAACACCTTTTTGTGAGTGTGGGCCCCATTTCCCACCAGACCCCTCTCAGGTGCTTCCATGATTTCTAAATGTCTGTCCCTTCTCTCAGATGAAATGGCAGAGTGAGAGTCCTCGCTAGTCAACCATCCTTCAAGCCCTGGCATGCCTCCCTTGGGTTTATTCCTGACGGGCCCAGTTATCTCTCCTTCCCCCCTCATATCTAGTTTAAAGCCCTGTCAATGAGCCTTGCTAACTCCTGCCCCAAAATTCTTTTCCCCTTCTGGGACAGGTGCGTCCCACCTGCCACCAGCAGGTCAGGTGACTCATACAGCAGCCTGTGATCAAAAAACCCAAAGCCCTGCTGATAACACCAGTCCCGGAGCCATGAGTTGACCTGATGCCTCTTCCTGTTAATTTCCTCATTTGTGATTGCCACTGAAGGGATAGAGGAGAATACAACTTGCGTTCCTGATGCCTTAAGCTGCCGCCCCAAGGCTCTAAAATCTCTTTTAATCGATTTTGGGCTCCTTCTACCCACTTCATCACTACCCACCTGAAATACTAAGAGGGGGTAATAGTCAGAGGAGTTTACTAGGGCCGGAATTTTGTCCAACACATCCCTGACCCGTGCCCCAGGGAGGGAGCAGACTTCCCTGCGAAGTGGGTCTGGACGGCATATTGGCCCCTCCGCCCCCATCAATAGAGAGTCACCCACAACAATGACCCGTCTGCTTCTCCTTTTGGAGCCAATGGTGATGCTGGGACCACGGCGACTTCGTTTTTCTAACATTTCTGGCCTGGGTGTACCGTCCTCCTCTCCAACAGCCAGTTTCTCCTGCAGGACTCCATACCTGTTCTGCAAGGGCAACTGGGAAGGTGTGAGGGGCCGGGAGGGGACTCGCCTGCTTCCCCGAGCAGGGACCTGTTTCCATTCCCCCTCTTGTCTGTGATCCCCTCCTATCGCCCGCTGACGAGAGGGGATGGGTCCGCTGACTTGTGTGGGGCCTCACCCTGTTCCCTTTCTCTCAGGGAGTGGGCCCACCAGTCACTCTCCCTCTCACATTCCCTGATACTCCTCAACCTTTCCACTTCTTCCTTCAGCTCAGCCACCAGAATGAGCAGATCATTTACCTGTTCACATCTGACACAGGTGATGTCTCCGCTGCACTCCATCGCAAGTGCCAGGCTCTGGCACTCTCTGCAGCCAGAGGCCTGGATGCCCATAAGTTTGCGCGGGGCCTCTGTCTGGGTGCCCACAGTTTTTTAACCGGGTAGCAACCATGGCTGGATCTCTACATGCAAGTGACACCTTGTGACTCGACGGTCAGCTGGGGGGAGCACTGGTTGCTCGCTCTGTGGCCTTGGACTACTCCCTGCCCTCCCGGAGGCTTCCTATAACCTGGTGGCTTGATGGACCAGGGGAGGTGCTGTCTCTGCCCCAGACTCCCTCAGCAGCCCGCCCACCAGCTGACAGCCCTCCGCACAGGCCAAGGGCTTTTGCCGGCTTCCAAAAGCCCCAAAAAGAGCTTTTTGTCAGCCCTTTTCGCTGCAGATCCCTTCCCCAGCGCAGTCTTACCTGCCCTGAAGCTGGTCTCCCAGATAAAGTAATGGAAATTGGCATATAAATTGTTTCTTTATTTCTGAAAGACCTCATGTTAATGTTTAACATACTTTTAAAGAAGGCTCTGAGAAACTCAGATTTATTTGCAATGGGCAACACAGTAACAACTGCGACCTTATTGCTATTATGCTGTCAGCCTTACAGAAAAGCAAGAAAAAAGATTTAAAAAGGCAAACATGAAATAAAATAAATATTCTTAAAATCCTGTCAGACTTGAAAAGCAGAGGACCTCCATTTGTGAAAGGCTTTATGCCATGTTTGAATGATTCATTTTTTAGGTCATTTCATGGGATAGGAAAGCCATCCATGTCAATCTCAATTGCCATTACAGGGTATAGAGTAGAAGGCATTATAATTAGGAATGAGAGCTGTGGTAGCTGCATACGGGACAATTTTCGAAGAGAATATACATTTAATTTTATGCCTGTACTTTATCCCTTTATATGCAATGCTTAAGTACTCATTTTAAATAGCATTATTTTTCTGAACAGAAGTCTTACTATTTTACATCAAGAGCCAAGTCTTCAGATGCTCTGAATAGATCTAACTTTCCTGAAATCAGGGGAGTTACATTCACCTTAAAAGTCCCACCTTTGGTCTGGAAATAAACAAACAAACAAAGAACATTTTTTTCAGTCTCTTTTATTTATATTTGCAATATAATTAAAATAATTGCAAATAGGCTGTTCCATAATAGATTTGAGCTTGGCAGTCCTGATTCTTAGAAAACAACATTAGACCATTACAGAAATGGATCAATAGTGAAAAATGCATAGTCATATATGCATATATATACACATATAATTGTGTATGTGTGTATGCATACCATATACAGCTACACTATGATTGGAAAGCCATTTCTGTTGTGATAAGAGCTAGGTCTCTTTTGTCTTTCTCTCACTATGATAAAACTGCAAGTTTGGACCTAATAAGTAGAACTACAAAATAGATTATATTGGCAGGGGTAATTTTCATATTTAACATTCCACTTTGTGTACAGAAAGAAACTGAGCTGTTCAGTAATACCTGAGATCTTCACTTCTTGCCCCTTGAAGAATACAATGTTAAAATAGTAAAAGTAGATAATAAGTAGCTTATATAATAATTACAGTGATCCATAAAAATATTCTGATCAGTTAAGACACTATAAGAATGATTAGAAATTATTAATAGGCTAACAGAAAAGACTTACATTATAAAAATCAACAAAAACTCTTTAGACATAGTTTTCTTTGTCCCATTCTTTCTAGGCTGTTTATTTAGGCTAGGAGTCTGTGGAATCTTATAGTAATATTTGATTTTGTATGAATAGGTCTCCTCTTTCCACGTGAGAGTATTCATATGCATAAAAATAAGCATGTACCTAATAGCACTGACTGATGAATAGCAATGACTGCTTGTGATGGATGGTGAAGTTAATGCACCCACAAAAATCTCTAGCATAAGGTAAGTGTTTATTTAAGTTGGATCTAGTTGGTCTGTTGCAGTGGGAAGGACAGATTGAACAGCAAGCAATGCTGAAATGGTAGAACTAGTACTTCAGAAGGGATTTAGCTATTTGAGATACAACAATATACTATGGAATCATAGGTTCACAGGATCTTTCAGGTTGGCAGGGACAAGAAGTATCTTGTCCACCCTCATGGTCAAAGCAGGGTCAGTTGTGAGATCAGACCAGCTTGTTCATGTCTTTGTCCAGTCAGGTCTAAGCCTCCAAGGATGGAGACTGCTCAAACCAGTTCCAGTGCTTGACTGTAGTGATAACGAAAAAGTTTTCCTTATGTCCAGTGCAAACTTCTCTGGTTTGTGTTTATGCTGGTTGTCTTTTGTCCTCCCAGTACACAGCATGGTAAATAGTCTGGCATTGTGTTCCTTGCTGTTGACATACTTGTACTCCTCCTGAGGTCACTCTGGTCACTCAAGGTAAGTTCAGTCCAGGTAATTCCAACACACTCTCTCAGTTAAGTGAGGCAGTGAAGAGAAATCCTATGCTAATCTTACTCTTTATCTTTCAAGGTAAGCCCACATGGTACAGTGAAGAGATTGTTGTATAGATATATAACCTAACTTGAAATGCTCCAAAATATTGGAAGTTGTGTTAGTTGTAACTTCATCCTTAGAAGCTTAGCTAATGTTCTGGATTCACTGAGAACTTGCCTTTTATGAAAGGGAGAAACTGGAAAGGTTTAAAATTCATCATTTTGTGGTCATTTTTATATATTGGAACTAATTATTCAGATTCCCCAAAATACTACCCCTTTTTATCTTACAAAAAACAATCTGTTTTTCCGGGTTTTGTTTGTTTATTCGTTTTAGTACTTTTATGTTTATTACCTTATTAATATGACGTGTTGTTCACTAACAGAAGGAATTGTGGCGATGAATTATCAAATAACTTCTCCTAAAGTGAAAGTATTGTTAGAATGAGAGAGTGGTGTCAGGACACAGCTTTCATACTGCACAGATTTCAGGGAATTTGATTTCAAAATAGTGCCTGTTGGAGGCTGATGTTGGAGTCTGCTAGGTCCTTTCTGGAGTGTATCTTCCAGTTGGATTTTATCCAAAACATTTTCAGTTTATCACTCTGTGATATGAATAAAAGTGTAGTAAGTAGGGACAATCAGGAAATTTGGTTCAAAACAATGTAATAAAATGCTAATGGAGATGCATCCATTGAGAGCTGAATTGCAATAAATAGAGGATTCAGGAGCTAATCCACAAAACAATAAAATCTTGCATATCTTCTTAATTTTTACAAGGAAGCCTTAGAATATTCAAAGTAACAATTAAGAAATACCTATATTTTGGTTTATTCTCTTACACCTTTATATAGAAATTTAAAGTTAAATATCAATAGGTAACTTGTAAATGTCTATGGACATACAGTGTAGTGCAAGCTGCATTGTCTTGCTTGTAATTCTGAAACAGATTCTGTAGTGTTACATGTCATGTGGGATTTGAGAGTAACTCACTTTCATTATCTTGACACCAAATTAATAAAGTCGTAGTTGATTAAATAATTCACAACACATTAAATTGCTGAATTTGTTCTAATTTTAATAAATGTTTATCAGTTATTTTAACAATGAGAATCAGAACTCCCTGAAAAATGCATAACATCATTAATTTAAACTCTGTTTATGCAGTCATTCCATAGATATTTCCAAGAAGAACCTGAAAGAAACACCTTTAAACTTAAAATTCAAAAAACCTTTTGGCATTCCCATTATCTTGTTGCTAGCTACGGAGCTTGCTGCAGCTATACTGGCAGAGCCTTACACACTTTTAATGTTACATGTTTTACAGAACAACTGACAGTGTTTTTCTTGACTACACCACAGAATACATCAGAAAAATATTTAGAAAGGCAGCTGAAGGAAGGGTAAAGAAGAAAGCCTCAAATTACTCTGACCTCTAGAAAATGGATGCATGAAGGAGAAAAGAAAACTATATCTTTGAATGATAAAAAATATTTTGAACTTTTTTCTTTCCAGTCATCTGAAAACTAGAAGGGAAAATTACCGTGCATTCTTTCTGGACAAAAAAGTCAATACTTCTATCCAAATTTTACAGTATCTCAAAAAGTTCTTTGTGAATTTAGTTAAACAACAGCTGAGTTCAATAGAATTTTATTTTATTCGGTTTTCATTTGTTTCTAAGTAATCCTAGAGAATTTTTTAATGCCTTTTTGCCTTGCCATTTTTAAGAAAGTAAAACATTCTGCTGAAGCTAGTAAGCTATCTTTAATTATTACCAACATACTCCTTTATTGGAAATTTTGTTCCATAGGGTTAATTCCTATTTTGTTAGTTTATTAAATACAGTTAATTTTGTATCAATAGGTGCAGTCTTCTGAGGTGATTATAATAAGTTCACAAAGGCATTCTTTTTTAAAGCTTTCCCTTAGTCAGGTTTAGCTTCTTCGTATTTAGCTTTCTTCATACTTAGCATTCTTGAGTTCTCTGATGGGATATTTTCATAAATGCATGATCACTTAGAACTACAAGAAGCATGACAAACTCTTCCCAAGAGAAAAATATTTCTTTTAGGCATTCTAGGTTTGGGTAGTTTTGTATTAGATATGGTAGTTTTCCTTCAGGAAGTGATTTCTAGTCAGATCAGCATTGTTGGCTTACAAATAGCCCAGTAAAGGAAAAATGCTATGATTGGAAACAATGCAGTCCAGTCATAAACACTGTCCAACATATATTTTCTGGTTTTGTTTGCTTGCTTCTATTACTAGTATTGTTATGACGAAAATGGGAAGTCTACTTCTCAAGGTTTGACTTGTGTGAAGCATCCTTCCGTCCATTGTCATTGCCATTGTGATGTCATAAAAACAGCTCTTTAAGTAGAAAATGAACAAAAATAGTGCATGAAGCACTTGAGGGAAGGAAGTAAATGGGTCAGATACTCAGCTACATCTGACCTATGGATGCAGTGAAGGCAGTCTTTCAAAGCTTCGTGTGACCTACTAGTCTTTTGAAATTTGCTGCAATAAAAGTTGCAAAGAAATAACTATCTTTTATTACATAACTTAGATGTAAAGTTTTTTGTGAAACCTCTTTATGGAGGATGAAACAGTATCACACGCCCTCTATTTCATTCCCATCAGTCCTACCAGCTGCAGTGAGACATTTGATAAATATGTAGTTACGCCAATTCCATCTGTTTTCTACTAGTGAAAAATTGCCCTGAATTGTCTCCTAGCTCTCTCTGGATTAAATTGTCCTAGTATTTTTAGATAGACTTTTGAAATTAAGAGAGGCAAAATTAAAATGCAGAAAATATCAAGACAGGGCAAAAAAGATACTAATGACACTCTTTTCCTTCAGAAAAAGCATCAGTTCTGGAAAGTACTGGTTAGGATATATTTAGTCTCTAGTCGAACTGGATGAGGCAGGAATTTCCTTAGATCTATAGGCTTTTATACCAAGAATACACTATTATTGTACAAAACAGCATAACGTTTTTTAAACAGGAATTCTAGAATCAGGCCCATAATTTCAATTTAACTAAAAAATTATCTCTTCAAAGACTATCTGGTCTTGATGTCAAAATTTAATATGACAGACAATCCACCATTGGATGATGCAGAATGAATTCCCTACATTGTAAAAAGATAAACTTCAATCTTTTCATGTTCAGTGCTCTTTCCCTCTATAGTGTTCATTCTTCTCTTCCTTACTATTAAACAGTAGTATGCATATATGCTGGTTATCTTCACTACCACCAAAAACAACCGAAGAAAAAGCATTTTACTTAAAGATTGTACAGGCAGTACAGTACAGTATTCAGTGTGTTTATCCACTTTGCCACATCAGGTCTTTAGATCATATGCTCCTTAAGGTAGATTCTTTGTTTAGTACACTTAAATGTTCTAAATTCAGTACTCTG
Source organism: Rissa tridactyla (assembly GCF_028500815.1). NCBI lineage: Eukaryota > Metazoa > Chordata > Aves > Charadriiformes > Laridae > Rissa > Rissa tridactyla. Next base: position 34,086,297 of record NC_071467.1, on the reverse strand, counting down.
GAGAAATAGAAATAGCTAAATGTGAAGAAAATAAATTACGTGTTTACTTCAGTATTTGGAAATGGAACCTGTTCAGCATCATAGATCTAAAAGTTTAACATCTTTAATGGAAAGCTTTTGAAAGACTTTGGAGACATCATCAAAAGAAAAAATACAATACAGATATAAAAAGGAACAGAGAGAACAATAAGAAGAAAAAAAAAAAACAAAAAAAAAAGAGATTTTTTTCCAGTTTTTGTATTTCATTCAGGGGAAAAAAGAGAAGTAGTGGAGAAACATGTGTTTCTTTCTTTCCACTCAAAAGGCCATGGACTGTGATAAACAAATGCAGATTAAAGTTGGTGGCTAACATCATTGTGTTAGAATTCAAGCATAAAAGTGCTAGACTTGATCAAGTGTAAGATGCATATCTAAATATGTATACTACTAATGTTTTGCTGTTGAAGGTAGTAAAATGTTAAGCCTCCTAGTGCAACATACATGCTAGCAATTCGTTTGAAGACATTCATATACTATACCAAGCTCCGGCTACTTTTTTACCATACACTCTTCTCCTTCAAGTTGAAGGAGGTGAAGAAAACAAAAAGTGTATTATCAAGACCAAGAGACATAGGCTCATCCAAAGTAATCATATAGGTACTAGATTCAGAAAATTGAGAACAAAGTCAAGTCTTTCCTACACTGTAGCACTTATTTCAGGTTCATTGGCTCCGTGCTTGAAGGATGGATAGTCTTCTACTGCCACATGCCTAGTGAGCAGCTCTGCAATGATCAAGGGAGAGAATCACTGGCAATGGAGGTTGCATAGACTGTTAGCTCCTCAGGAAAGCGATTCAGTCCAGCTGCATAATCACTGATGTCTCTTCTGCATTAAGTAGCTCTGCTAATGATGATCCAGCAGTGTTCCAAACTTAAAAGTCTTGTTATTATTATATGTAACAAGACGGAGAGTTTTGAGTTATTAGTTACTACTTTTCATGTTCCAACAAAACGTGAAGTCCTGTTCAAGTGGAAGTCTCTTAGCAGACTCCCAAGCAAAAATCTTACAAAGTGTAGTTGTAATGACACTGTCTGAAAAGTTAAAGGCCTGTGAGTCACAGAAAGCCTATGTGATAATCCTCCATGTTTTTTTTTTCTCTTTTCTGGCCATCCTGGGGATGTATCTGACCCTGGTTCCTCACACTGGGCCTGATCCCAACACCCACCTACAGGCTGGCAGCTTTGGCCCGTCCCTGTCCCCAGGAGGGTACCTGCTGTCCAAGCCTGGGGCTTCCCCTTGCTGCCTTGCCGGTGGGATGAACTGCCAGGCCTTGCCCTGCCCTGCCCTGCCACCTGCCATGAGGTTCTCCATAGTCCCTGGGAGGGAGCCCCATAGTCCAAGGGAGCCCCTGACCCTTGCAATGGCCTGACTGCAAGCTCGGACAGGGACATAGGGGCCCAGGCTGGGCTGAAGGGGGGTCCTGGGTTGTGGACAGGGTGCAGGAGACCCCAGGGAAGCTGGACAGGGACAGGCAGAGTTGGCAATGCCCTCAGGGCCCTGGTGTTTAGGCTGGGCATGTACGTAGCTCATCCTTTGAAACACCTGAGAACAGTCACATAGAATCGTAGAATCATAGAATTGTTAGGGTTGGAAGGGACCTTAAAGATCATCTCGTTCCAACCCCCCTGCCACAGGCAGGGACACCTCACACTAGATCACGTTGCTCAGAGCCCCATCCAGCCTGGCCTTAAAAACTTCCAGGGATGGGGCTTCCACCACCTCTCTGGGCAACCTGTTCCAGTGTCCCTCCACCCTTATGGTAAAGAACTTCTTCCTAACGTCCAGTCTGAATCGACCCATCTCTAGTTTTAATCCATTCCTTCTAGTCCTACCATTACCCAACATCCTAAAAAGTCCCTCACCAGCTTTCTTGTAGGCCCCCTTAAGATACTGGTAGGCCACTATAAGGTCTCCTTGGAGCCTTCTCTTCTCCAGACTGAACAACACCAACTCTCTCAGTCTGTCCTCATAGGAGTGGTGCTCCAGCCCTGTAATATTCCTAATAGGAATTAGGGCTCTCCTCCCAAAAAGACGATGGGATCCATAGCCCAACTGAAGTGCATTTACACCGATGCATGCAGCACAGGCAAGAAACAGGAAGCTGTCGTGCAGCAGGAAAACTGTAATACAGTTGCAATCACAGAAACACAGTGGGATGACTCACAAAACTGGAGTGCAGCAATGGATGGGTATAAACTCTTCATAAGGGATAGGCAAGGAAGGAAAGGCAGTGGGGTAGCTGTGTGTTAGGGAGTGTTTTGCCTGTCTAGAGCTTGATGATGGTGATGACAGAGTTGAGTATTTATGGGTAAGAATCAGGGGGAAGGTCAGCAAGGCAGATATCATGGCGGGAGTCTGTTACAGACCACCCAATAAGGATGAAGAAACACATGAAATATTCTATAAGCAGCTGGGAAAAGTCTCACAATCACTAGCCCTTGTTCTCATGGGGGACTTCAACTTACCAGATGTCTACTGGAAATACAATACAGTGGAGAGGAAACAGTCTAGGAGGTTCCTGGAGTATGAGGAAGATAACTTCCTGACACAGCAGGTGAGTGAGCAAACTAGGGAAGGTGCCCCACTGGACATGGTTTTTGCCAGCAGGGTAGTACTTGTGGGTGTTGTGGTGGTTGGAGGCTGCTTTGGATATAGCCATCATGAAATAATAGAGTTTTCGGTTCTCAGAGAAGGAGGGGGGTCAGCAGAGCTGCCACCTTGGACTTCTGGAGGGCAGACTTTGACCTGTTTAGGACGTCAGTTGACAGAGTCCCTTGGGAGGGAGTTCTGAAGGACAAAGGAGTCCAGGAAGGTTGGACATTCTTCTAGAAGGAAATCTTTAAGGTGTGGGAGCAGGCTGTCCCCATGAGCTGAAAGATGAGCCAGCAGGGAAGACCAGCCTGGCTGAACAAAGAGCTTTGGCTGGAACTGAAAGACTTCACTGAAAGAGTTGTCAAGCATTGGAACAGGCTGCCCAAGGAAGCGGTTGAGTCACTATTCCTGGAGGTATTTAAGAGACATGTAGATGTGGCACTAAGGACACAGTTTAATGCCAGACTTGGCAGTGCTAGGTTAACAGTTGTATGCAATGATCTTAAAGGTCTTTTACGACCTAAATGATTCTATAGTTGAAGACGAGCATTTCTGCCTGCCAGAAAGCCATATAACCTATTTGTATGATAAACCCCATTTCACTAGCAAAGAAGTGATGTGCAGCAAGAAGCAAAAGGCCTACTTTCAGTTATATGTGTGCTTATTCACAAGTGGAAAATGAGTAGTTTACTTGTCAGTTTAATTTAAAGAACTTTAAGTTTCCTTCTAGAAATGCTGAAGTAAGTTTTCCTCACTTCTGATCTCTTCCACACCATTTTTCAGCCTGATCTTTTAAGTAAACTTGTCCTTAAACCAAATAACTTGGGGAATCCTGAGACTCCATTTTTAGGATAAAAGAAGTCCTAAAAGAAAAGGCATACACAGACAAAGAGCTAAGTGTTATTTCAAAATATTTTTATCATCACAATCTTGGTCAATGTAAAAACATAGGAGATGCTGAAATAAGCCCTCAGCTAAAGTAGTTGACTCAAAACACAAGATGTCCAGGATGCTGAAGAATGGTGCTAATGCAAAAAATTAGTCTGAATTTCTCTTTGAAAAAAGTTATCTCATTCGCATAACATTAATTATTCTCACTCAATTTGCTTCTGTCTCCTGCAGTGAAAAAATTATACAGCTATATCCAGTTTCTGTCATCCGTTTTCTACACCCATCTTAAAAAAGGAACTCAGAAATTACTTTTGTTCCATTTGTACTTGGAGTTGAACGTCTGCGAAGATTATCATAACTGCAGGTCTAGAGAACTGGTTAACCGCAGTACAAATATTCCTGTAGCACTTCCCTTGCATTTGGATCAATCACTTGCAAGGCCAGTCTCTTCAAAGGTCCTTTACTTTCTACTGATAGCTTTACTCTGCAAATCAGTGCTGTCAGTGTGTCACTTTACAACATATAACATCAACCACAAAGAAGTCCCTAGGCCATTAATGTTGCTACAGAAGTACTCAATTTGTAATCAGCAAATGTATCAGGGAAAGATGTAGAGCACCTGGACTCACATGTTCTTCATTGTTTTTCCCTCAAACCTTCTGATCTCCGGCCCTCAACATTGCAGAAGAGGCTCAGATATGATGTGGTGTCCAGGAAGAAGAAAAAACAGAAGAAATATATATAGCACAGGTAGTACTTGTTTCCCCATGTGCTCGCTCCAGTTCCAAATAAGGAAGCCTATGGGAAAATTTTTATCTAAATATGATCACTTTTTGGGGGTTGGATGCTGTTCCCCATGCAGCTTAAAATGCTACAGCTGATTTCTCTTAACTTGTTTATCTTCCCAGAGTTGATTTATTGGTATATTCAAGTTCTTACAGCCTTCATAACTTGACAAACCCCAGAGCCTTCAGTCAAAACAGCACTCTAGTGTAGCAATGAATGGTCGTGTGTTGGAGAGCTGGTTTTTATTTATTTATTTATTTATTTATGTCACAGAAATAGTTACTTTATCCTATTGAAGACTTAGAACTTCTAGACTCCATTCTCTACACAGTCAATGGAGAGCAGTTTGTGCCTTCAGAGGAAAATTCAAAGCTTGTAAGTTAGATGCTTAACAGTAGGAGTACCACAAAATACACTTGTAGTATGAGAAAAAAGTTAATTCTTTTTGTACCTCTTATGATATATTGAAAGATTTCTGGAAACAATGAGGTGGGGAAAAATCCTCTCTATTTACTAGTTCCGTAATTTTTTTAAAAGCAGTACTTTGAAAAGAAGTAACAGTGTGGTATTTTCATGGACAATTTGTGTAGCTGCAATGCAAGAGGCTACCTCACGTTAAAAAGCTCTCCATTCCTTGAGGTGATCTTATATATTCCTGTATTACAGTATGATTGTCAAAGAATAATAGAGAAGGATCTTGCCATTGCTTTCCTTCAGTGAATTCCTCCAAGTTCTTTTGTTACTTCCTACAACTGTATGAACTAGTTTCAGCAGATACAAATAATTTATGGACTAAACAGGGATAAAAAAAAAAACAAAACACAAAAACCCTAACCTTCTGGTAAAACAACATTGATTGTATGCTTATTATTTTGTGATCTACTATAGCTTCGCCTAAAATTCCCTTCCTTTTTTTTTTTCTTGTGTTTGGTATTTTTGTGTTTTGGTTTTTTTTTTGTCAAAAAGTGACCTGTTCTGTTTCATATATGAAAGGTGCACATTAAAAGAATATGAGCTAGCAAATATCTTTACTGAAACACTGTTGGCAGCCAAGATCACTGACAACTTCCTGGCTGTGATTCATAATCTATATTGGTGCCTTTGAGACAACAAGCTATTGATTTTTCCCAGTCTATAATCCAAGACCATATACACAGCTTGTTAGACATCTGTGGGAATATAAACTGAGTTTTGATACAATTTAGGGAGCTTCTGTTAGCAGGGCACTTAGTTTTTGTCTTTGAGAAAATCTTTACACATCTGTGTAATCTTGAAGAGATTTTTAACAGATAATTCAATAGAGTTTGGGTTGTTTCTTTTTTGTTGTTGTTTCTTTTTTTTATTTTTTTTTTAAAGTACTTCCCTGGGCGGAACTCATATGAAGCAAATTTCAAGTGGGCAATAATAGTAAAATATATGGAACTCTCTCTAATGCTATTATGGTTTTAGTTTTTTCTTCTTTTTATTTCCTTTGATTTTGTCAAGTATAATTTGGAAGTACTCCTGGTTTTTCATGTTTAATATCTTGTCCATTTTACTTGCCCTTCCCAGGAAAACGTTCCTGTCTTTACTGTGATACTCACGGTACCTACGCACAAATAACATTCAAAAGAACAATCATTAACTGCAATGCAGTTTCTCCACAGCAAAAGGATATTGAGTAATCTTCCAAAAATATACATAGCTAAAAAAATACTTCTCAGGTTCAAGCCACTGCACACACTCCCCGATTTATTAAAGTAAATACACTTAGTGTTAATTTTCTCTCTTCTGAAAGTAAGCTAAGGGAAAGGAGGAGGCTAAAACAGTTTGAAGCTTATGCACTAGGGTAGGAATGCCATAAGGAACAGTCTTAATATGTGTTCTTTTAAATAATATTTAATATTTGTCCATTTAAGGGCTTACCACGTAAGGAGAAAATAACTCTGAAGAGCTTTGTGGATTTCAGATGACAGAAATATCTCCGTGCATGTCATCACACTGCGTGTTAGCCTGGAAGGTTAGGAAAATATTTACACTAAGTCTCCAAAATCAAAATAAGGCATTCTTGACTGTATGCAAAGTATAATTTAGCTAAACTTGGATGATCCATAAATCATATAGTCAGAATGGAGTAATCGCTCATTTTCTTTTATATGATAGATAAATTTTCTTAAAACAATGAGGAGAAAAACAAAATGTGGGATACATACATATACATATTAGCAAAAATTTATTTTGAAAAACTGAACCAGTTTTCATAAGTTGTAGAAAAAAAGAGAACTCTATATTTAACATGACTGAAAACAAAACTCATTTGCACAGACTGCTTCTAATTGGAGTTTTGCAAAGACCATTTCAAATATATATTTGAAAATAGTTTTTCATGCACTGTAAATTTTTTTTCGGCTGGCTCATTTATCTATAACTTAATTGGTTTCCAGGAAAATAAATTTAGTCCCAAAATCTTCATATGTTTATACATTTTCTCAACCTGAAGATCATGAGTAGATCAACTGGATTATTATCATGATTTAACTTAAACAAAAGACAATGTTTTTGCAAAGTCAGAGATACTGTAATGTGCAAAAACTTAGAAATCTAGAATAATGAGTAGATAGAGTACATAAAAAGGAGTTTCATTTTGTTTCAATCTAAATGAAACAGCATTACTGCCCACTGTTAATATCATTTTTATAGTCATATTTAAGCTTAACTACTTACAGAAAACCCTTAAATAAGGACCCCAAAATTAAAGCAGTTACTTTTTTATTCTATGCTTAATTACTGTTTTGGATAATCTTAGACCTTCCTGCTTTACCTTTCCCGCTTACCTATCCACCTGCTGGGAGCTAGTGAAGAGTAAGAAGGCAACTTATGTGGACTTACCTTGTCAATGCAGACTCCAAAATGAAATATGAAGGACAAAATGACAAAAAGGCAAGGAGAATGTGTTGAAGTCTGGGATGCTAATTATAGGTCACCAGGTTATCCAGATTAACTAGTTTCAAGAGGGAAATCAAAGGATTAGCTCTTTATTTTATGCTTCCACATTTCAGTTCTTATGTCAAGCAAAATATTTGTTATTCATTATTTCTGAAAATCTGAAAGGAATTTGGATTCATTCATCATTTCAACAATGTAAGAAGCAGATCATCCTTGCTGGTATTGCAAGAAGGGAAAGGAAAAGAAAAGGAGAGTGAGCAGACACTGTGGTCGTGAGCACTTTAGAAAGGCATGTGATGATAAAAGTGATAAAGTAGGAGATGAGTGTAGTTATCAATAACAGATAACACAGTTTTACTAAACAAACTGCTGTCCTTGGAATAAGTAGTTCAAAATTGTTCTACCCCCGTACAGGTACATGGTTCAGCAAAGGTTCATCTCATTCAAGCTCAGATGCATTTTAAAAAGTGGTTACATAATGAAGAGAAATGTCACTGCTTAGTGCATGTCTCTAGTTCTGTACACTTACAGAAAGGCTGGAGACAAATGCTCCTTAGTTATAATTTTCCAACTGGAATGTTACATACTCAACTATACAAAAGATACAGAAATTGCAGACTGACCTGTTAGTTGCCCTTTCCTATCTTCTAAATTCAGTATTGTAACAAAGCCTGTTTTCACAATGTGAAAGAGTATGATTATATTCAAACCCTACTGTGTGGGGGACAAGTACTTCCATCTTTACTCCTTTATTGCTCAGCAAAACTTGCTCTCACCCTTCACTCAAGCCCCTTTTACCAGCTGCCTACTGCAATAGTCACAAGCTATCTTTTAATGAACATCATATGGTAAAAAACAAACACACCTTTTGAGAGTTCATTTGCGTATTTAGTTATAGGAAAGGATAAGAACATGTTAAGCAAAATGCATACACGGTTCTTTCATCCAGAGTCAAACTCTGCTGTCAGCAGGTGTTATAAAAAGCCAGTGTCCCCAGTCAGGATATTGTAAATGCTCTTTCTTTCCTTTAAATAAGGATATCAGACTACACACGGAAAGATATCCAATGCCTGTATCACACCATTGTAGGCTTAAATTGTACAAGCTTTTCAAGGGACTGTACCTTCATTTTGCCTTTTGGTAGCCTATAGTTCAAGTCTGCCTTTGTCCTCAGCTAAAGGGAGTAAGTTCTAAAGTAATAAGTCTAGTAAATTACAATTCTTCTTATTTTTATGACCTAGGATCTGGAAATCAGCACAGAGCAGAAACTGGGCAAAACCCACCCTATATAGGGGTACAGTATGTTGTAAAGATCATGAGGTAGATCGCAGGGAAGAGAGTCACAGTGTGTGATTATCACTTGGATTTGTGAATGGGTGAGATAAAGGACTTGCTATATGGAAACCCCTTTTCAATAGGGAAGTCCTAAGGGCCAGCTGCCTTGCTAGATGTGTGATTCTAAGAAGCAGGGAGAGGGAAAGCAACAGTGACCATCACAGTCAATGAAGAGAGAAGGATATACCTTTTCCCTGGTATGCAAGAGACCAAGTAAGTCTAGAAACTCAACTTTCTATTTATTATGGTTTGAGATTAAATATTAAATAAAAATTAAATAAAAATTTATTGTCATTTAGACAATTATTCTATCACCAATGACCCCTCCCCATCCAGAAAAGGGAATCAGGGAAAGCAAGGAAACACAAGGGTTGAAATATAAATAATTTAATATTATATGACTAAATAATTAACAATAATACTAAAGAACCAGCATTGATCCCAATACTAATATAAGATATAGAAGGATTACACTCAGCCGATTCTATCAGCAGGAAGCTGTGCACTCCCAGTGGTGGACAGTAAATGTTGAACACTGAGAGCGCAAAGGCTTCAGGACGAAGGGAAGGGCTCAGGGGTCCAGCACCGGGACAAGGAGTTTCTTTGGACTGCCGCCATCAAGGGAGAGTGAAACTACAGAGCAAGCTTTCTAATTTATATAGAATGTGACGTTCATGGTATGAAATAATCCTGTTGGCAGCTTGGGTCAAATGCCCAGGCCTCGTTCCTCCTCATCCCGGCACCTGGCAAGGCTTGAAAACACCAAGACCTTGTATCCCACATAGCCTAGCTGTCTATAAAGTAAATATTTTCACAAATTCAGACACTATAGTCTTCCAAAAGTGGAGTTTTCCCCAGCTCTAGAAGAGAAATTAGTCCTGTGTCACTCAACCCAGGACCTTATTTAATCGAGAATAAGACCCTGTCCTTCCAGGTAGATGAAAAGCAGGGAATTTTCCCCAAAAAAAACACTGAAGGGGTATTTTTTGAACCCTCTGAAGGCCTCCATGATTTGATAGAGTTAGCAAATGACTTGTAAGTATATATTTTGGATTGGAGATCTTTTTATATATCAAAAATAAGAAAAGGTATCGGTCCCTTAAATTGCCACCATGTAATTGTATAAAAATGGAAACCTTAAATATTTATTATAAATAATTGGAAACCTGCTATTTCAGAATTCCCTTTAGTAGGCCATTACAAATCAAATTCAGTGAGACTTTATCACTCTTTCTGTGAAAATTAGAGAGGTAACTGTTTCTTAATTTTTTAGATACCTTCAGAACTTCTGTATTCAGTGGATTTAAATTACATCAACTAATGTCACAGAACCTCTAATTCACTAAATCACTGCTTCCAGAATAGCATTTGTATTATCTGCAAATGAAAAAAATGTACAAGAGAATGGGGATATATTTTGCTTTATGTTTTTATAGAAACAACTACAAAACTAACTTCTGAAGCTCAGCCATCTCTGCTTTAAGGGTGGATGATTATTGCTCTTTAACCTGCTTTATTTTTTCTCAGGAAAATATATTGTGTATTCTTGCCTCAAATATAAAGAACAACAGAGGGAATACCTGCACAGTCCACAGGGCTAAAGTAGAGACCCCGGGTTCCTAGATAAGCAATTATTTTAATGAAACATTAGAATATTTCTATGAGTAATTATAAAGGTTGTCATTTAATGTGAAACATGTTAGGACTCGTGTTTTAGTGGGCTTCCAGTTTTTAAAGGATTCTTTTTATTTCCCTAGCAACTCCCAGAATTCCCATTCACTTCAATGGTAGTTGCAGGTGCTGAAAATCCATTTGAATGGTCCATGCTGATTTGAAATTTTGCAGTGGTATTTCTCTCACACACATGCTCACACATGTTCCTCTTTACCCTTCTCTCTTTTACCCTCCATCTGCCCAAGATTAAGACCAATCTCACCAGACATGGATACTCATATTGCGGAGGTATGAAAGTTACAAAGAAGCAGTTAAGTGAACTGGGGGGTTGGGAAAGAAAAACAATTTGTGAATTTCTCATGACTTTTTTTTTCCCCAGTAATTTTTAAAATAAAATGCAACCTTATAACGAGGAGGTAGATTTCCTAGAAAACTAATTGAGACTCAGGGTACATGCAGATGAATGAATTCTTTTAGAAGCACCTCTAATGCCTTTTTACAAGGGTCATTGTGTTTTACAACGTAACACAAATAAAAAAAAAAGAAAGAAAAAAAAAGGAACTAAATCACATTTTTACTAGACTTGAAATAAAAATAGACAATTGGAAATGCATTGTAAACAGGATTATTCAAACTCAGCTTGCCTTAAGATAGAAGCAGCTTTTAAGCCGGCTGTTACATAAAGGTCCAGTATTTCTGAGATTTTATGAGAGTAATCTAATGCAATGGTCAGACAAGGTTAAGAATAATGCCCTTGTAGTCTCTCTAGATGCAATGATGGTATTTGATGTGAATAAAAAGGCTACACTTTCTGGGTGTTGGTGAAACTGAACTGCACAGACATCTATTTGGAGATTTGAGTATGATCTTCAATATTCCTCAGGAAAAAAAAAGAAAAAAAATATCTACAGTCTTTTTTAATATTTTTTTCCTGAGTTTTGTACTTATGCTTCCTTGTCCATCTTTTCCTCCTTTCTCCACATTAGCTTTCAAAACACTTCCTGAGGCTTTTAGAAATGTCGTAAACTTACTGTATCATTACTGATGCACACAAGCAGGAACATAAATGAATACTGTATGTGGATGATATTCTTCTTTTTATAACCCATCCTGATATTTCAATTCCAGCTATTACACTGTTCATAAATCAGTTTGGGATCCTCTCTGGCTTTAAAAGTAATTATAATAAATCCAAAGATATGTTTATGTATAGGAGGCCAATTGAACCCTTTGCTTTTCAGTTTCCATTTAAATTGGTCTCCAGAGGTCTTACCCCAGGTTATTTATTCCTTTTTCTTTAGATCTGCTGTACAGATTTAATCTTGCTTCTCTGCTTTGTAAAATTCAATAGACACTGTACAGGTGGTTTTCGTTCTTTCCTTTTTTTATTGGGGGAAAGAGTTGTCATTAATTAAAAACAAAATGAATTTTGTATTTTTTCCCTGATAATAAATAAACTTACTAAGAAACTGTGAAGACTGGCTTAAGAAATGTTTCTAGTTGTCTTGAAAGCAATTGCTCAACTCATTTACTTATTCTAATACAGCACAAACAATGTATTAGTCTGCTCTGCAGTTTTTCCATCTGCCTGACTGTTAAGTATAATTCCTTTCTTTCTGCATCTTTCTGACTGATTAAATTCTCACGCAGAAATCATATCAAGGTAAATTGTCACGTCAGTAGGTGTGGATCAGAGCAACAGAACTGCATGGCTGGAAAGCTTTGTCTGATCACACAGGCTGCTGATTTCACAAAGCTATTCTTCCAGAAATGCAGCAAATGCCAGAGTATCTTGAAAGAGGTCAGCTGAGAGAAAAGATGCAAATCTTAGCAACAACCTGTTAAGAGCAATATAAGGGATAAGGGAATTTGTTTCATGAAACACATATCTGAGGAACACCCTTCCACAGCATTTTATTTCACCTTCTTCATTTTATTTCCCTTCATTCTCTAAATAAAAAAAAGTGAGGCACATATATAATTCAAATCCATGAGTAAAAATGTCCTTTTTCAAGTATAATAACTCATCAAATAAATATCGAATATTTCAAATCCTTTACACTGTCTTTGCAGGTGAAACATAGAACTTCTCCTTTATAATAGAGATAAAAAATAGTACTTCATGTGTTTTGATACTGAAATAATTTCCACTGTGAGAAAGCCTACTTCAATAGTTTGATAATTACAGAAATAGGCGTATGAGGAGGGATATTTATGAGGAATAGTACTGTGCTGAATTTGGTATGTATTGAGACTGTTTATGTTCAGGAGATCTCAAAATTTGCAATCCAGAAGAGAGAGGAGTTATTTTGTAAAGGGGCTTTTTCTTTTTTCTTTTTCTTTTTCTTTTTCTTTTTCTTTTTCTTTTTCTTTTTCTTTTTCTTTTTCTTTTTCTTTTTCTTTTTCTTTTTCTTTTTCTTTTTCTTTTTCTTTTTTTTTCTTCTTTTTTTTTTCTTCTTTTTCTTTTTCTTTTTCTTTTTCTTTTTCTTTTTCTTTTTCTTTTTCTTTTTCTTTTTCTTTTTCTTTTTCTTTTTCTTTTTCTTTTTCTTTTTCTTTTTCTTTTTCTTTTTCTTTTTCTTTTTCTTTTTCTTTTTCTTTTTTTTTGAAGTTCACATGTAATTAATCACAGGAGTCCAGAGGCTGTGGCTTTAAAAACACTGCAAGTTATCATAAGAACTAGAAAGAAATTTTCAATTGGTGGTCTGGAAAGTGGGAGCTTTTCTAGAGACCGAGACTGTAGAATTAATAAATGCTGGACACTGATGAAAGCTGAACCAGAAAACCAGACTGGAAAAAAGGGCCCAACCTGCAAGGATGAGATAAGCAAGTTAGCTTAAGAACCTTTATTTAATCTCTCACCAAAAAGATTCAAGTTTTGTCTCTTTAAATTACAGAGAATATTTGTTCTGACTTTTTGCTTTTTTATTTATTTTCTGTTTTTAATAGCACAGGCCTAGAAATCCTCTGGAACATTCATTTTTGAGATGGTGGAACACTTCTACCTCAGGGCTTCGATTAGCTCACTGTCACATCATGATGTGCCTTATCGTTTTTAAATTACTTCACATATTTTTGGAGGATTTATAACTATTTTTTACTAAAGGAGACTAAACAAACTGGCCCAAATTCTTTTTCACTAATTCAGATGAATAGTCCCAAATGAACCTGGATTGTTTACAGGAGAGTCTTTCCTGACAATGTATTGTACAAACACATCATAAGTATCAATCCTAACTATATAACAATTAAATTCTTCAAACAGAAAATAATCCCGATGTTCTAAATGCTTTCGAGTTTCTTTGTTTTTCTCATTTTTTTTCTAGTTTTGAGATATTAGTTATCTATCTGGTTAATTCTGAACCATTATGTTTTGGAATGTCAGTTTAATATATGGATTTATTATCTCATCCCATATTCAGAAATTTCCACAGTCTTGTCCTGATATACTTGTGAAAAATACAGATTGAGGAAATGATCACTGTGTTTGGATACGCACGAAGATCAATGCCTTCTGAACCAAGTTAAAATCTATCTTCAGTCTAGCACAAGCCTGTACTTGTAGTTGCATCTGTCTTCATAAACTCAAACTGGTCTTGGCAATATGTGTTTTGTGTTTTGTTGAGGTTTTTTAACAAAGAAAAAGTAGTTTCTTATCCGTTCGTTTCCAATTGGCTGACATCCTCCTCTGTATCCCCTCCAATGGAATGAGCTCCTCATAATCTTGAAACTGAATTGAGACCTTGAAACTTATATTAATAATGTTTCTTTCTTTAGAAACACACTTTTACACAAATGAAGCTGTTGACATTTTGCTGGGAATAAGCATCTTCTCTGTAGAGACAGCCTGTAGGATCCTGAGCCTATGAGGTTCTGAGATGCCATTTGGTTTTCAAGTGAGTACTTAGTGCTGATTTTGACCTTGAGTCTGCTTATGAGGCGTACCTTCCTGTCTGCCATGGAAACATAGATTTTGGAGACATTCAGTGTGCTACCTGTAAGATTTTAAGAAAAAGAAGGTTAATATTGGGGTTCTGCTTATGACGCTCTTTCTTTTCATTTCTCTTCTGAGGATCCCTGGACACGCAAATCATGAGGCTATGCTGGAACGCTTATCTGTTTTGCAAACCTTTCTTAAGGAGTGCCACATGACAGTGGCAGTAAGCATTTTCCTACTGGATATATAAGTTGAGGTTCAAAAATGTCACTGAACTATCTATATTATTGCACAACAGTTTGGATGGTAAATAGGATTTGTTTTGGATAATATTCACCTTTGGAGGTAATTTGAAAGCACTCTGAGTGTCTGAACATACAGGGTTTAGAAATATTTGCAGGCACTTCTCAGTGTCCTTGGTTCTCTTTCAAACAGTTTTTACATAATATATGTGTAAGCCTACGTATATACAAATATATATGTTTGGGTTTGGGTTTTTTTTCACTATGATTGTGGTACTCAGGAAATAATTTGATGCAGGTCATACTAGGATCAATGAGAATGTTATCATTGATTTTTCCGAGTAAATATATTCAGTTCTCAAGTATCCATCTCTGGTCTCAGTTCCAGACACAGTGTTGTGATTGCTGAGTGCTATCTCTCTCTAATTCTTGTGTAATTGAATTATACCTGGTCTTACATAAATCCAGAGAATAGTCATTTTGAATAAGTCATTTGAATAAGCATGTTTTAATAGGAATAATGGAGATAGTATGCCACTACAGAGTGACAAAGTTGTGAGACGCTGAGGTTAACACTCATCAACCTCATTTTCATTATTTTCATGTTTATCCTTGGAACTTTTCTTGGTATGCATCTTTCTGTTTATTACACTATTGGCAACTGCAAAAGACATTCAGGTCAAGTAGACTCGAAACCATTCTGACAAATAAAGCTACCTCATGCAGCTCTATGATTGCAGAGTTATACACATGAATTCTATGAAAATTAGAATCAGTTTGGTTTTTTTTTATTTTCTTAGACTTTTTGAAAATACATTTCAGAACTCTGTATTGAAGAGATTAAATACATGCTATAATCTCATATTCGGTGAGGGTTATATCAAATTATTAAACTGGCCTAAAATACAGGGTAGCATTTCAAATGTACCAACTTGTGCCCATACCGTGTTTCAAGCTGTAAGATCTAGAAAACTGAAGAAGTGTTTTGCACGTCTTTGTGTGTAGTTCTGTTCTTTATTTGATAGTATGTAGGCCATTATGTAAGACAAAGGGAGGACATGATTGAGGCATACACATAATGAATTATAATGAACAAAGTTGGATAAGGCTATTTGTCTTCTTTTAGAACTTAAAAGCAGGGAAGAAGCAACTAATATAAAGAGTACAATTAAAATAACGAGGAAAGAATATTTTTATATAATTCTTTACCTTTGGAACTCAGTCCAAAAGATATCTGACTCCTCATTTCAGCAGGATTCAGAGCAGCGATAAGCCTCCACGTTATATTTTTATTAATCAAAAATATTAAGAGTGAATAAACAAATAAGAAATTATTGTGGAAATCCATAATGGAAAGAATGGTGAAAATAAGGCAGAAATTCAAGAGTAAATGTGGACTTAGTGGTATATTATTTCTTTTGCAAAGCTGTAAAGATATACTTACAAATCAGGTAATAATTTAAATGGGGAAAATTAGGAAACAAATTTATTAA
The DNA here is from genome assembly GCF_028500815.1 of Rissa tridactyla. Taxonomy (NCBI): domain Eukaryota; kingdom Metazoa; phylum Chordata; class Aves; order Charadriiformes; family Laridae; genus Rissa; species Rissa tridactyla. The sequence goes on along the minus strand of NC_071467.1, from coordinate 34,070,385 downwards.
GAGGGAAGATTTACCTTAAAATTATGGCCTCAGAAATACTCATTGCTGGAAATAAAACCGAGGGAATGTTTTTCCACTTGTTATAAGCCTGAACCTTGATCTTACAGTATGCTGAGGTTTGCTTTCTGGGCTGCGTGCTTTAATTGTTTTGGCTCAGCACCATGCTGAATTGCAACCCTAGCCTTTAACTGCTAAGAGGATATAACTCTAGTAAACAGAACAACATATCCATGGCAACCTACAGTTTTAGTTCTAACTTTTCAAAACACAAAAAGGTAATTATTTTTTTTCTTTATATTTTTATATTCCTATGGCTCATAATAGCAGTGATGACCTCCTGACTGGGCATTTCCAAGCTATTAATGACAGGCTGAGTTATGCGACCTTGACTTCACCTGCAGCCATTAACTTTTCTATCTAGTCATTAACTGCTGAGAAATGCCCTCCGTTTTGGTCATTATTTCTTATATATGCATTTCTTAAATAGGCATTTTCAGTAACAATTACGTGTCAGAGCAATTTCGTATTTTTTTTATTAATAAGTACTATCTTATCTCTGTGTTCAAGCCACAGAGATCCTTTGACATCTAGCAGCTTGCACATCATTTAAGTTTCTAAGGAAGAGGTCATCATTTATGCACAGACAAATGGGAGACAGAGGGCTTAAAACATCACGTTTTACATGGGAGGAAAAAGCCTTGCATCGTTTGAGTTAAATCTATGGAGCATATTCAGAAATGCTGAGGAATTCATTTTTAGATCGGGCATTTAGATGTACAATGTATGCCACAATACCAGCTAGAAAACCCTTAGCGTTAATAGTAAAGGTGACCTCTAAGTTATCCCTCCTGACTACCGAATCTTTAGACAAAATGGTTAGTAATTTCACTGGGATTAATTTGCCAGCATTTTGCAGACCCTTATCTTATTTTCTGGAACTCATAGAGGGATCAGAATCCACATGATATATTTCTCTTATCTGTCAGTGCAGCAGCATAAGATAAAAGAAGATTCTTATTGAATGGATATATTTTTCATTGTCCTTCATACCATAGATTAAATGGGTCTTGTATGATTTTTCTTTTCCTGATAGAGTAAGCCATACTTCTGCATAAATAACTTCTGTGTAATTTGAGAAGTCTTATGAAGAGCTCAGTAATCAGTTTTTTTAGAGGCTGTAATTAGTAGCCTTACCTGTATCAACACTCAAATGTTGCTGGAGGGGAAAAAGGTTGTAGAGTTATTTTCAAGGGTGGGACTTGGTTGTCTGCATGAATGACAAAGGATATTATCATATATGCCTGGAAATATCAGCAACAGAGGATTTGTTTAATTTGTTTGTTCCTGTACCTCAGACATATAGTTATACTTCTGTAAACAATGTTTGTTCAATGAAGTGCTTAGTCCTTTGCATAGGAAATTTCTCTGACAATACCCTTGACTAACAGGAAATATCTGTCCTACGAAAAGAAAAAATGCTTCCAGGAGATAAAATTTGTTGTTCTTTTTGTTGTTATTTTATTTAGGTGTCTGGTTTATTAGAACGTATCATCCTAATTTTGTACAATATAGGGGAAAAAAGCAGAGAGAGGTGAAAGAGGCCAAAAGAACGTAAACTAAAGAAGTAAACTCTGCAAATCTTGATAAATGCAACTCCACCAGTAAGTGACAATATAGGTGAAACATTTCTCTTTTAAACTTTTTTCCATTAGTTTTTTGACAGGAGTACACTAGTTCAGCTTTAATGAGATTCTAGTGTAAAAACTTCAGGGCTAAATAAAAGAAACAAATCAAAAGGACCGGATGATTGCCATTTAATGTGAAAGAATGAAAGTGCAAACAATCATTGTATGACATCTAGCTGTGCTAGTCACTGCAGAATGACAGGTAGAACAATTCAAAGTTACTGATCTAAAGATGGAATAACAGCTCATATGTTTGAAGTGCTCAGAAGATGAAGAAATAAAACAGACTCTAAGATAAGACATGGTTAAGCCTTTTAAATTCCATGCCTTATTGTCAGTATCATTTGAACGCTTTGTACACATTTTTTTCCCCCCTCAGAAACTATTTTATCGAAGGAATTACTTTTAAGAGCTGATTTTTATTATTATCCTTCAGGCTGAATGGTATGCTTTGTTTTTCAACAAGATGAGAAAAAATGTACACAATGAAAAGTATATTACTAGTTTGCTAAGCACCCATATTGTATATATTCAGAAGTATGTCTTCTGAGGATATATTGTTAAGCTGTGCATTTTAAGCAAGTTCCATAATTCACATGCTAATTTACTCTACAGGTAGCCTGACTTTTTCAACATGCAACGTAACAAATTTGTTATGAATTTCTGTTTATATTTTCCTTGTCTATTCTTTTCTTCACATTATTTTAAGGCTCTAAGGAAAATCACCTATTCTTTCTTTCAGCAAGCCTTTTTATCAGTGAAATAACCTATTCTAGTTACTGCTGGAAACAATAATCTGTAATTGCTGCTTTCAGTCCTAATTTGGCCTGTCCCTAGTTTTTCATCTCAATCTAATCTAAACCTATTTGAGCAAATAAAATGATATTTACCTCATCCTCTGTTACAAGCTTTCAAGATTACAGGCTTCAGGAAAAATCAATACAAAATACCAGCTTAGCAGCAGGTTTGTGCTCAGAAAGAATGCTAACTTTTCTTTCCTGCATTTTCTGACTCTCTACTCCCCTGGAGTGAAAGCAAACCTTAGACTATAAGGAATGAAGGGGGAAAAAAAGGAAACACAAAAAACCCAGCCTTCAATGATGTGTTTGGTTCATGGTGAGTAGCCACTTTTGAGCTTACAAGCCGAAGTGCAGTGCATGGTCAAGCTCCTAACCTTTTGCTTCTGCTTCCACACTACACACCTTACAGAGTTCACCAAAAGGAAGGATCTCGACCTCGCGGATGATTTTTCAGACTCAAATACCATCTTCATTTATTATTTATTTTCTTCAAGCAGTTGGGATTTGAGGTATCATCATACCTGACTGACTGATTTAAGGAAGTGGCCACCTCTCTGTGGGGGAATCTCATGAGAATAAAATCCCATTACTTTCCAAAAAGATTACTTCATTTGCTGCCTGAAATAAGCTTCTGATGAAAACATTTGAATGTTGAGTTTGTAAACAACCAAGAATTCTCAGCAGTGCTACTTTTTTTTTTTTTTAATGCTTAAAAGGATGTCTCGTTGGTTTTATTTTGATTTTGCTTTGTTCTGTTGTTATTGGGCTTTTTGACCAAGAAACCAATTAATAGAGAAAAGAGTCCTTATAATAATTATACCGTATCTATCAAACTTTTCAAATTACTTGTTCTCTCTTTGTAAAACAGAAAACTTCTTCCTTTTAAAACTTATGTTGAATTTCTCTTTCATAACTCTCTCTACAGGCTTCCTCTTCCCACCCCCACCTTGTGAATAGTCTCTGATTTGAAAAATTATGGGGAGTTATTTGGTGTCCTTTTAGACCCTGTGGGATCATAATCATGTAATAGCTATGTAGTGTTTGAAATAAGCTCTAAACCAAGTCAAATATGTAACTTAATCACCCGTTTTTGAAATTTTAATTCAGGACTTGAGTTTTCTCAGATAGATAGTAACAAAATAGGTATGTCCTTTTCTTTGGATGCCTATATGAGTAACACAGATGCACTCAAAAAAGTAAATCACCTAAGTTTTTATTTCCCCATAAATAGTAGCAGTTTTACCAATGCATTTAGGGGAAAAAAAAAAATTAAACAGGAGATTAAGACCTAATTGTATTCAACTAGCTGTGGTTACTAAATTAGTACTCTACTCACAGTAGGCACAGAATTAATCAATGGAGGGAGATAAGCACCTTCAGAGTGTTTGAGTCTTAGGTGAACTGAACTGCCCTTCGGAGATGCTTTTTTCTTTTCATTGAATATAGAGAGCGGCTAAGGTAACCTCAGGCGATTCATCCTAAACTTGTTTAGGATAAATCCTAAATGGCAATTTTACTGCCAGCGTCTTCTAAGCCATAAGACCCTATTCTGAAGGCCTTCTGTCACCCATATAGGGTTCTCCAGAAACCCAGAGAGGCTGGAGTGTCCATCAGCTTCTAGTTCAACCTCAACAGAAACAAGCAAAGCTTAGGAAGAGCAGTTCCTACACATAATTATTTTTTTAGAGTGATTTGTTCAATGCAACTCTTTGAAAAATCATGAAACATTATCTCACGCCTCTTATGCGTCCAAGATTTGCCAGTGTTTAGGTGAAGTCAATCTCTCCCACATCTCTTTCTTTTTCTCTCCAGTCCTCTTTACCTGTGGCAATGATTCATCCTGTAGTCTCAGATGATTATGTGTCTCCCTTCCAAAGAGCAAAATGGGACAGTTCACACCACCCAGATCTTCGCAGATCTTCCCAGATTCTTTTATCACTTACATCCAGCTTACATTTTGAGGCCTTATTTTCTTAATGAAAACCAAAATCTGAGAAATGTGATTTTGAAAAAAAATCACTAGTATTTTATACCGCCATCTATTGGGCCCATTAAGCTTTGTGAAGCTTGATCCCCATTTTTTAATCTAACATAAGATTATTATGATCGAATTGCCTGTGTATCTGTCAATTGTGCTGATAACTTTTGAAGTCTTCAACCAATTTCAAGCAAATTTGACACCCAGGTAAAAGTCTTAAGAATTCTAAATTCCTGCAATGAACTGATACTGCCTATCTCATCCATATACACAATTCTTCTGTCAGCAATGAGGTATTGTGTCCTGTTTAGCTCAGGACCACAACTGGAACTTTAGCTTCAGTTTATCCCTGTGCAATTTCTGGACTCCATTAATTGTTTTAAAGAACCTCTCAGTTTTTTAGGCTAGATTTATAAATTTAAATTCACAACATCTGTATGTAATTTTGACCAAAACCTTGACCAAGCAACTCTGCTCTATTCCAAGAGTTCTTTTACACTTAGTTTTCTCCACTCTTTCCGTAGCTATTCGCAAATAAAGCTGGCTGAAATAATACAATCACATGGCATAGATACAGTTATACCAGTTAAAGGTGTTGATACATTGATGTAACCTCTTTCTAAAAATTTACAAGAGTTTTAACTGACTGCTACAGAAAGTATTTCACCATGGGAAAATAAACGGGACAGATTTTCGGTGTCAAGGGACAAGGACATTTTCTTCAGGGAGCTACTGATAGATCATTTAAAGTATTTAGGCAGCTGAAAATGTAGACAGGATGACGCCTTAAGATCATCTTTCAAAAGCATGGTGCCTGAAGTTTTTGGAAGATTCCAGGTGATCCCATTTAAGTATTTAATGCCTACATAATTTTAAAAACTGATAAAAGAAAGATCAGTGTCTCGCTGAGCCAATGATGCAGTGGACCAATCTTCAGTTCAATTCACTTTTGGTGATTTTTGAGAGAAAAAATTATGAGGTTTTTTTATGAAAAGAAACAATACTCTAGAGGTTTTAATTTCCTGAATTTAGGAATATTTGAAGGAGGGAAGAGATGCTTTAGCACAGTTTCAGTGGAGGGAAGCTGGAGAATGCAGCATAACTAACAGTGTCTCATTCAGTCTGTGGCTCATTTTTGATCATGGACTGTAGTAAACTCCAGTGGAAAGTTAGACGGTGATTGCCAGACCAGACTCTCCACAGTGACCCCCCAGCTTGTGCACAGCAGTAGGAGATGGACGTCACAACTGGGAACTGCAGTGAGCTTGCACAGGAGATGGTTATGGCTGCTAAGTATCCCAAGAAGTACCGAGAAGTTTTTCCCTAGCAGAGCAGAAAGAACAGTAGAACAAGGACAGGGCAGTTTTATCCAGTAAAAGCTGAAAAAAAAAAAGTCTTTATTTATCAGAAACATCTTGTGCCATGGAATCTGTATTAACAGACATAGAAACATAGAAGTTTATGATACTCTTACAAGTGTTGAATATATTCAAGCAATGTTCCATGTTAATAGAAACATTACATTCTTACATACCCCTGTGTAATGTTTTATTCTACTATGATTCCAGTAGTTAGGAGTGACATAGTGAAAACTTCTGTGGTGTAATGTAACAAATGAAGAGAAATAGCTGCCTCCAGAGGACAGTTCAGGAGCTCTATATTGGGAGAAACATTTAAATAACATCTATTCACTCCTCTGTGCACCTCCAGTTCATTTATTGTAGCCACTTGTTGTCAGTAGTCTTGTATTTCACTGATATACTCTTCAGAATACTGGTATACGTATACAGTTCCTAATACAACAGAGTATTATCTTGTAAACTGTAGGTACCACTAATATAGGAATCAACACAACTACCAGTATAAACGGTAACAATAGCACTAATAGCAGTATCCATTAACAATGATAATGGTAACAAATTCTCTCAATTCCCAATCATGCATTTATAAGATAAGCTTTTTAACAGCTTGTCAGTGCCGTTTTTTGAAGAAATCATACTTTCTGAAGGGTTAAAGGTTGCATAATCGTAATGATATGACTTCCTCTGAAAAAGCTAAATTGATAGAAAACTCTGAGAATGTAGAGACAAAGGAGGCAGGCTGATTCTTAAGGGCAGCTGCTCCTTCCTCTTCTGAGCAGAGTGACAAGAAAAAGTAAACAAGATAACGGCAGAAGTCACACCTCCACAGCTGCCAAGAAACCTTTGTCTTCCAGAAGGTGGCCAAAACCTAAAATTCTCCTGTAGATGCTGAGAATCAAAACACAGACACACCAGACTTAAAAGTGCAAGTCTCAGCCACCTGTGCCACTGAATTGATATGTAAGTACCTTTCATTATCTCAGGGTGCAGAGACTTGTCTTAATTTTCTAATACTCTCAGGCTCTATATTTATTGTCATGAAGAGCATTCGATATCTTCATGTATAGTTTTTTCTTATTGAAACACTGTTAAACTCCTAATTATTTTGGTTTTGCATGCCTAAAATATCAGTTCTAAAACCAATCAAAAAATAGTCCTTTGTTTCTAATGCTACTTCTAGTAATTGAAATGTAGTATTCCCAAGACAATAATTTGAATCTGAGTCTCACTGCCTTTAGGTGTTGAACCTAACTAATTGTTTCACCTCTCTGAACCTTAAAACACACAGAATGCCACCATAGACCCTATTTTTAAACCAAAGTTTTGCAGCATTCCCTCCATTCTTCACTAGCAAAGATTCATTCTTGGTGGTTTAGCCCAAGGATCTAAGCTGCACTTTATTGTTCATCCTGCACATCCAATTTTACCCAGCCAAGCACAGCATGGGCTTGTGACTAACATTAATTAAGTACAACAGATAACTTCTAATACGTGGCCCCTCAGTTCTGAAAGGCTAAATTACATCAAAGGAAAAAAGTACAAAAGTAAATGTCTTAAAACTAAACACTATTCATCCATATGGCCAGGAAATACTGGAGCAGTAAAGAAGCTTTTGGATGTTACACAATGCAGGATTGCTTTGCCTGCATGTGCAAAAAATGATAGTCTAGAGGGGAACGCATAAAGAGTCATTCCAAATAAAAAATCAAAACACCAGACGTGATGAAGGCTTTTGTCACCTCTAAAAAATTTTTTTACTTGAACTAACACATTTGCTTCTGACTTTGCCAGAAAAGGCAGCAGGATGCTTAATTTGTTTGGGTTATTAAATGCAATTTTTGTACCTTTCAATATCCTTAAAAAGTAAACTTCCTAAAACACCACTAAGAAAAAAAAAGGCGGGGGCGGGGAAGGAAATTGATGCAGAATGGGTAATACTGAAGGAAAAACAGAAGTTTGGATAGCTTTCCTTTTACTTTTCCATTGAGATACTACTTTTTTTCTGAAGTTTGGAATAGTTTCCAACTATTGGATATTTTTTTTCTCCCTGAGATTGTTATTTTTTCATATTTTCTCCTGCTGCTGTGGATTCAGTCTCAATTGGAGGAAGCAGGCACTGAGGTCAAATAACAGCTTAAAAAAGTGTTCAACCTCTATTTCAGGGACGAACAGAGTAAAGACCCAATAGTCCAAACAAATGCAGAAACTCAGACCAATTTATTGGTAAAATAAATCCCACCCATCCAGAAGATGAAAAAATAATATTATTAGGTAGAATATGCTTCTACTTTAAAGAAAATTTAGGCATCCTTAAACTTGAGATTGTAGGTATCTTTAAATTTAACCATTTACTTTGTACATAGAGGAATTTGGATTGAAATGAAATTCAGCATGCTATGCAGCTGTAGAAATCTCACAGTAAACATCCTTTTTTATTCTGTATTCTTAGCTTGCATTTCTTGTGCTTGTCAGTGGATTTTGCCAGACATGTTTTGAGTATTTTAGTGAATAAATTGTAATTTTTAAGAGCTTTTTTCCTAATTTAGAGGTACTTTCCTGTAAAATTAATATATGCAGCAGAACATTCTGAGTTTAAGAAAATTAATTGTACAATGTAATGAAAGATTTTTCTAGAGCTAAGACAACATAATTTAAAATAGTCAGCTTAATGTTCTGAAATATAATTTTGCTTTTGTTGCAGTTGAAACATGAAGGTTTCTTTTATATACTGTATATCCCAAGATGATTTCAAAGCACTTTCACTTAGAAAAGCTAGCTGCTATTACATATGAATTTTCAAAGCTTGCCAAGGCTTTGGAAGGAATGATGAAAATTACTATTGCACGACCTTCAGGTTTTCTTTGTTTCATAAAAGGCTAAGATAGCATTTTTGTCATTTTTCTTTCAGCTCAGGTCTTTCATCATAAATATCAAAGCATGCAATTATGCCTGCTCATATCCTACCATATTCTGCCTGTTTTCTATCCATAGTGATGGTGTTCTCTTTTAGGATACTTTCTTCTTTTGTTTTTCGCAAATCTGAAAGAAGTCCTGTGTTTTTGTCGAGTGCCATAAATTGTTCATGAAATGCATGTTGCACTGATTAAAAAGAAGAAAAGTTGATTAAGATTGCTTTTATTCTTTTGTTCTAAGCAAAATCCTAAAGTAACGATGGAGAGTCAAGCCTAGCAGGATCATAGGAGACCGATTTGCCCTACAGGTGGAATTTTTAAATAGCGCTCATTGGGAAAAATGGGACGACCTTCTCTCCTATTAAAATCTCTAGTTTCATGCTGAATTATTTCTGTTGTTCCCTTTTATTTTTCATGTATAACTTGTTGTTCTGTCTTGTTTTGTGGTCCTGATCATCATGTGTCCTGATCGTCAAAGACATAGAATGCCCATAGTTGCTGTTGCCTAAATTGAGTTATAGTTGTATAATATACCTCAAAATTAGGTTACTTCCGTGTCTTAAGTACTTCAAATGAGCATCCATTTGCTTTTTTGCATGTGTTTACTATTCCAATTTACAAGGAATTTACAAAAATCTATTCCAATTTACAAGGCATATTGGCATAGCGCAGGTGTTATATCAGAGTGAAATATTCCCAGTCCATTTGCTTCTGAAATGTTTTTATTTGGTTTTGGGGTTTTTTTTGCAACCACTACCTTAAACACTAATAACAACCCGTACAGTAAAAATATTAGAATTCCATTAATTGACTGAAGAAAAAAAAATTCTTTCTTGAAAAACAGAACAGCAAACCTTTGTTAGTGCTTGCAGGAACACACCTCCCCATTTTTTGTTTATTATGCTCAGATTTTTATCAAATTTACAATGACACAAGGAATACATTGTTTTCATCAATTTGAACTGTGCTGTCACATGAATGTGAACTTACTGCCTATGTCTTAAGTTAAATGTCAAGGGATATACATTTTCCACATAGAATAAAATTGATTTCAAGTTTCTTTTAATAGCAGTGGAACAAAAAACCTCCATGTATTTTTAAACCAAGTAGAACTGCCCCTGCATGTGTCGATAAAAATGTATATGCCTACAGAGTGACAGTGTTACTCACAGAACCTAACACACACAAAAAAATTAACAATAATAATTTGAATTATCAAAACCTTGCTATTTGATAAGATTTGATGATGTGAGGTTGTGATAAAATGAATAAAATTGTTTTTTTTAAAAAAAGCTTAATTTAATGAAGAAAATATTTAGACATTTTTCAATCCTCATAAAAAAAGAACATGAGAAAGGAACAAGCAAAAGGGAGAGGCTTTCTGAGGGATTTTTTACATGTACCTTCTGAAAAGACCTTCCTCAGCATTTAAATACCCCCAGCAAAACGCTCACCATAGTGGCTATATGTATCAATACTGCAAAAGAAAGGAAGTTGACACTCACCATAAGAGAATTCATTAAGTCTTAAGACTTCTAAAATATTAATAGGACTTTCAGACAATGTTGCTTTTTTATGCAGTGTCCATTCAGCTCACTGTGAGTTGAGATGATAGGTGGAAATTCTTAGTTTACTATATATCCTTCTTCTTACATCACAGTCTGTGCTTGCTTATTTTCCCACACTGAATAATAAAAATGCTCAGAAATTATTGTACATTAAAAATCAACAACATGATAAAGTGTCTGAGAGCTATAAACAAAGCAGCTCCTTGAGAAACTTTTTAATGTCTGTAGCAACTCATGAAGGATTTTGGCCTCTGCCTATCTGAAATCCATTTGAAGCGACTTGGCTTCTACAGTGTCTCTTTCTATCAGCCAAAAAATTGCATTTCAAATGTTAAACCTCAGTAATAAAGGGATCTTATATTGAATAACACTTTAAAATGCATTTTGTTCTCCATCCGTAATACTTGGATCCCACAATACTTTAAAGCCTAGCCATAAAGAAACTGACGCTAAGTTTCTTTTTTTAATTAGAAGAAACTCCTTAATTCATTCTAGCATTCCTTATGGTCACTATAGAATATTAAAGACGCTGTTATTTTTGCAGATTATAAATCTATCTCCCTATAAGCATATCATCATCCATGCTGAAATAATATCTTGAACTAATAAAAGTTTGCGTTTGCCTTTGTTAAGAAAGCCATTAAAATGAATGAAAAACTATGGAAAGTAATAGGAATACATTCTAAAGTATTCCTTTTTGCCAGAGAGACTGATGCAGGTGTAATATTTATGATCAAGGCTGAAGAGGCCATAGCATTGTTAATAATATTAAGGAGGTATTCCCCATTGCACAAGCGTAAAGTGTGGGTTCCAACCCAGAATCTGGCAGAATACTTCAAAGACAGGGGATGGAGGCTTAACTTATTGCCTTTAGTATAGGCAATAAATAAATAATATAATAAAAAGGTGAGCTGAAATGGGATATAGTGGGAAACAAAGAACCAAGCAATGGAAGGTAACATACATGTAATGATTATGAATTACAATGATCACTGAAACATCATGGCAGCAAAAGAACAAATTGTTTTGTGTAGTTGTCAGAAACCTGGAAAAGGAAATAGAGCCTTCTTCCCAAACTACTGCATAAAATTTAAGGTAGGGAAAGGTGTCGGTGAAGGGGGTTCCGATGATGAAGTTCCATATATTTAAAGGTTAGTTCACAAAAATAAATGTAAGCAAGTTGTATTGCATTACTGACTTTATCATTAGGAAAACAGTATTGAATACTTAGCAATAAAGAAGGTCAAAGATGTTATTAATTTGATATTACTATTAATCACTATTTCTGATAAACAAATAATAATAATAGCCTGATTCACTTAAACCATTACAGTGCCTCACAAGCCAGGTTTAAAGACGTGTGATCTTTTAAACCATTTCTTTATAGGATTGTGAATTCTAAAGGCATGCAGGAAGAGTAAATCGGAAGTGATAATATACAGGAATAGTTTGAAAACATTGCCACTAAGCAGAAGTGACCTCAATATAAATGATTTCAAAATTGCAGGAATAAGATTCAAACCAAAAACAAGTACTGTGACATCAAATTACAGAAAAGATTTTTCATTGGGTTTTTGTTGTTTCTTTTAATAACATAACTAGTCAAAATGACCCTAATATCAAACATGGGGAAAATTAAATTTTGACTCAGGATAGACATATGTTGACTGTGTTATAACAGAATTATGGAGAGCATAACTTACTTCAGCAGAAAATGTAAGATAAAAGTCAGTATTTGTAAATGGCAAAATCTGCAAGATTACTTCAGCCAAGCTGGAAATCCTATCTTCATGAACCCAGTAGAAAGAATCATAAATTGTGTCAGACAAACATTTAAAATAGAACAGGAGAGCCAAGAAGACAAAAAAAAATCGTATATCCAGAGACTAAAAAACCAATAATGTATTATCTATGTATGAAAGAAACAGGAGGTATGTGTGAAAATTTGTGGGTCTTTGGGGCTCCCAGGGGCTTATGGGACAGACTATAAGTGACAAGGACATAGTGAGAAAACGGTTCATTTCTTCCCAACAGTATTCATCGTAAGTCATACAGTATCTTCAAGAGGAGATCTTTTCTCAATGTTAATCCTACTGTACCATTATCTTCAGATGCCTCAGTTTGTGGATGACACCGAGCTGAGTGGTGCGTTTGATACCCTTCAGGGAAGGGATGTCATCCACAGGGATCTTGACAGGCTTGAGGAGTGGGCCCAGGCAAACCTCATGAAGTTCAACAAAGCAAAATGCAAGGTCTTGCACCTGGATTGGGATAACCACAAGTATCAGCACAGACTGGGGGATGAATGGATTGAGAGCAGCCCTGCGAAGAATTTGGGAATAATGGTAGACAAAAAGCTGGACACAAGCCAGCAACATGCACTTGCAGCCCAGAAATCCAGTCACATCCTTGGCTGCATAAAAAGATGATTGGCCAGCAAGTTAACGGCGGTGATTCTCCCCCTCTACTCCACTCTTGTGAAACCCCACCTGGAGTACTACATCCAGCTCTAGGCCCCTTAGTGCAAAAAAAAAGTTGATCTGTTAGTGCAAGTCCAGAGGAAGGCCACAAAAAATACCGGAGTGCTGCAACACAACTCCTCTGAAGAAAGGCTGAGTTGAGGTTGTTTAGCCTGCAGAAGAGAAGGCTGTGGGGAGACCTTATTGTGGCCTTCTTACTAAAAATAAATAAATAAACTGGGGTCAGTGACCAGAAACTAAATTGCTGGAAGAAGAAACCTAAGCTAGGAATTCACCAGAGAAAATAAGTTGTCTCACAAAACACCAGTCAGGCCAAACTAACCTCATTCCTTGACTAACTGACTTTGTTATCAACAGCACCAGGAAGAAGGGGGAATGGGATAGGGGCAGTGCAAGCTGTTACATAGGTCATCAAAAGTAACAGTTCAGTTCTGAGTACACTAAAGTAGTTTGCAACAGTGTACTAATGCAACATACTTATATTCAAACACAAAAGTATCATGAAGAATTCTGACAGAGGAGAAAACCAAAAGTGACAGTGCAAAGGGATGTGGAATTTAGGTGCCATTAGATTTCTAATGAAGCCGTTCATAAAACAACTTTCATAAAATGGTACATAAAGAAGCCTGAATCCAAGTGACTAATTCAGATATCCAATAGAACATTAATCAGGACATCTTAAGGAGAAGGAAGTTAAAAAAAAAAAGTGAAATATTATATATGATCATGTGATAACACAGGGATTCGTTTTAGGAAATTTACCTGTAATTAAAAGCCGGAATGATCTTCAATACAGTAAGACGTTTCCAGGGGTATGGAGACCCTTAGATCTGTGCACTAGACAATTCTTGCTATGCCATGTGCTTCAGTTCATTTCTGTAGGACACTTGAAAGGTATGCTGGGACATTACCAGTGAGGTCCCCAATCCAACATGGCAGCTTGTACTTCAGGGTCTCTCTGAAAAAACTCTTCAGTCTCTTTCAGTGTATACATATATATACAGATACACACATACACACACACACTTCCTGGTAGCAGGGAGCAAAGAGAAATTATATTAAGACTTGTAACATAAGAATTGTAACATGTCTGGTTAGCAGAAATCTGTATTCAGCAGAGGAAATAAAGTTCTAGCCCCTCATATCTGACTTGTCTTTAGCCTTAGTCAGAGTAAATCAGGCAATAAAATTCACAAAAGGTTGCAGAAGTTAAACCTCATGTTTGTAAACCTAGTTAATTATGGCATGTGTGTATGTTTTTCCAGCAAATTTCAGTGAGAAGGAAGGATGAAGAGATACACAATAGTAAGAGTCAGGTGTAAAGGAGTTCATTTTTGCTTGATTTTCAGCTTCTAGACAGTTAAGATTCTTTGGATCTTTCTGCATAGAAAACTAACGTAAAACCTTCCTAAATGCATTTGGCTTTTCTTGGGCTAATCCCTTAGCAACTCATTTGTAACTATCCGTTCAATTAGCGTAGCACCTATTACCCTTGAAATTCTAGGACTTACTACCTTAGACAAACTAAAGCTTTAGGAAGTGTTAATTAGGAGTTACGGGACTTAATTAAGCAGGAGAAGGAAAAAAGTTCCCAAACACCATGTTGCATTCTAACACGTATTTCTATTCAGAACAACATTGTTGGGAATAACAGTTATGATATTTTAAAGTTTGAGAATCTATATATATCAAATGTGAAGAAAAAAATTAACATTGATTTGCATAGTCTTTTTCAAGTGTAATACGTCATGTATGAACCCACCTCAGTTCCAGAATTGTTACAAAAGGGATAACTGAATGACTTAAGCAGAAAAAAACTTTACTCATGTCATATATTTCAGGTAGTGTTTCATAAAGCAAACAAATAAACAAATTCCAAAAAATGCGTGGCTGGGATATTAAGCATGCTGGAACTTCAGTCTCTAAAGGTCTTCAGTTTTCAGGTATTAAAAAAGTTTCTGAATATTAAGGATTATTCCTTCCACTAGTAAGAATCCGCCAGGAAGAAGATTGACTAAAGCTGTGTTTTGACAAGAAGAAACATTTTGAAAATATTATTTCAAGTCCTGAATAAAGTTCTTTTGAAGAAAAGGTGTGGCCAGTTTTTAACGTGCATCAATGAATGTTCTTTTACTGTCTTTACAAGTAATGCTTATTGAAACTATACTTCCAGGTGACGTTGGTTTGGTCCCCCACTTTAGGAGGAAAATATCTGTCTAATGAATCAATATAGGTATATGTACATATATCAGGCAGGTTTTTTCTCAATAAGCAGTTTTATCAGAACAACATTTTGTGCATGCCTAGAAATATTATCTGCTATGATAAAGATGGAAACCAAGGGATTGCAGAAAATGAATAGTTTTGAAGAATTGTTCCCTCCCTGTGTTGCTACTGATGTGGGTACTGCACATCAATAGTGCAAGTACAGCATAACCACAGTCTATGTTACATATTTTTCCCTTAAACTTTAGATTACAAAGTGCGATGGCACCAGTTAAGCATGATTACAAACAGTCCTTTGATGTATTACAGTACGTTGGTTATATTAAACCGTTTCTTGTTGCAATCAGAAGCAGAAGAGACCATTTAATGCTGGATACGTACATAGTAACGACAAAGAGATGGTAGAAACAGTGTGATCCTTTTAAGTTTCTATTTAATACATTTATGACCTATATTTCTTGGGGTTTCAAAAAGACTCAAAGAGTAAAAATTGTGATAATTAGATCAAAAAACTGAAATGACAATAATATAGGTACGTGTATTAAACAGATCTTATGTAAACTGTGGGCTTTTTAGCATTTTTTTTTCAGCCTCCTAAGTTACAAAAGATGCAGACTCTTTCTTATATCTAGCCTTGAAGGTGATACAGTGTATTGATTTGACACATCTTGAGACCTAATAATCAAGTACATGTTTTTATGATTGGCTGATGTTGCCTTGTGTCTGGCTGCCTAAAGAATGTTAAGTTGACTGAGGTCATCTATAGCCTATAGATAATCTACACAACTAATAAAAATGCTAAGTAGACTGTCAATCTGTTTTCCAATCATATCAAACCTCCTAATCCAATTTGTAATTTTCAAGATGAAACTAATCTAAAAAATAAAATATATGTGTTTACTAGAACAGTGGGATATAATGCTGGTACGCATCTAGCTGCATTTTAACATTTGAGCTTTCTCTTGAAAGGCTATGATAACGAACAGCATAGCCTGGCAAATTTTTAACAGATCTTTATGGACAGAACATTCTATTGGTGATTATTATCCGATGGGAAAGAAAAAAAACAACAAAAAAAACCCCAAACAAAACAACACAATGAAACAGCTGTATCCGAGCCTCAAATATGTGGATGGAGTCTATAACCTTAAAAATCCAGTTTGTGCTTTCTCATAAGGTAGTTTCAGATGCAGATTCATATCTGAGAATGATATCTGGTTGAAAGTATACATTATAAAAATAATAGTAATATTTGTTACTGCATACAGTCAACTCCAAATATTTTCTTTTGCTGATGTGGTAAAATGTACATTTCAGTTGAGTGGACTTAAAAATATAAAACATAGGAACTGTGACCGTGGGATACGTTATTTCAGTGCCATGGCAAACCCCAAAATTTAGCTGTGGATCCAAGACTACCCTTCCTCAAACTAGTAGGTGTTGGCAAAGAAGCTGTGGCCCAAAAGTTCACACTGTCGGAGAGTAAGTATTATATTTTCTTTCCAAGATTTACATCCAAAGAAAATCAGATGTTAACATAGACTATGAACTTCCATTTTCATCACTAGTCAGATAATTTCCTAACTTTATTTAAGCTTGGTTTAAACTCACTTACACATAGCAATATAATGGAGAGTTCACTGATATATTGTCAGTCTCATTCAGTTATGTGAACACAGATTTCACAGCATAAACCAGTCCGTAAAAAGTTACCATGACTTTCTGCTGCAGGCCCTTTAAAAATGATAAACTCACAGGTAGGTGTGGCCATCTCCTGATTCACTATTTGCCAATATATGTTAAATTTCTCTTCAGTTTACTGAAATAACCTAAACATGTTTAGCTTAGAGCATTAAATATTGATTCAGAATGTTTTTAATTAGATAATTAATATAAAAAAACAAACACATTCATACATGAGAATCCTATTATTTTGCGTTTGTTTGCAGTCATATAGCTGTATATTACAAAACCAGAATAAGGAGTTAAAAATTTTAAATCCCAAAATTTGTCTTGGCTTCTGGTGATCTGTTGTTCAGACTGGGAAACTTGTGTTATTTTCCATCCAGCCTAATCACCTCATTTTCCTTGCCATCAAAACCAGAGAGAAGGAGAAAGCTGTAGGGTTGGGTTCCCACATCTCATCCTAAAATAAGATGGAACAGAGATCATCCAGACTAGGATCTAGCAGGTGCTCCTATGCCCCAGCCACCCTTGACAGCTAAAGACTAGCTAAAAAGACATCTTTTGCTTAGCAGAATGACTAGAATGAAGTTATGATGTGCCCTGTTCTAGGAGGGGAAATCACAACACTGAGTAAGGCACTCAACCTCCATATACAGTGAATGAGAAGGGCTTTGTACCTCATGATAGGATGTGAGATGTGCATGATGAAGGATGCAAAATGAGACAGCAGGAAAAAGTAAATTAACAGTAAAAATTTTAGTATTCTTTTTATTTGGTATCTAATTTTGAAGTCTTTCTTCAAACACCAAACCTCTAAATAAGTGAAGCTGTGAACCCTTTTACAGTGAATATTGAGTCTTTTGACAAGATGGGCACAATTTATTTGCCCAAATGTATGTCTACTGCCATTTAAGGCATTGAGGTATCCTTCCTGGCTTCTACCCTCCCCTCATAATGGAATAGATCTGAAAATTTTTTACTATATTTTTCAATCCCATACGAGGATCACAGGTTATTTTCTAAAGCTTATTTTCCAATTACTCTTTTGTGAATCCTTTAGAAGTCATGTACAGATTTCCAGGACGTTTCAGACAGCTAAAGAGGAACATTCTGCTTTCAGGCAAACTTTGATGACATTTTCGGACCTTTTGCCACAGTCATTGTTTCTTTTAAAAACAAATAAACAAAAAAAATCAACTTTTTTAATGCAAATGAGCTTGATTAGGATTTTGGTTACTTTCAGGATAGAGGATTTTAAAAAAATCTCCAAATATAAAACCAAATAAATTTTAAAAGTGCTTCGCTGAAATACTGTAAAGGGACAAAATTAACCTCCATTCTCACTGACAGGTATTTTAATGCAGGTAGATTTCTCCATTGTACTTTACAAAATAAAATTACTGAAATCTACTTATGTAACCCATAAATGTGATTTTTCTTAATGTCTTTTGTATACTTTAGAATCCATGTTTTTTGTCAGGCCTTCCAACTTTAGGAATTGTAGATGCTATGAGCACTTTAGCTGTAGCTGAACTATTGCACACATAATCCCCTGAACTAAGGATCATTTTCAAGTGATTATTTTCTAGGTGAGATAGTTTAATGTGCAATAGAAAAAAATCTAAACTGCAACTTAGAGAAAATTGAAAAACTCTATGAAAAGGTACTTGGAAATTTCTTAGTCAGTTATAGCTAAAGTCTGCCTACTCCCTACAGTGTGGAATAAAAAAAATTCTCCCTTCCTTTCTTCCCACTGTGGCCAGGTAGAAACTTACCTGATTGTGATTTCAGCCAAAGAGAAAGATAAAGGCGTTGCCTTCACCCTTTCTGTAGTAGTCATGGTTAAAAAACTGGAAGCTGTTTGCAGAATCGATGTTCTTTCTTGTTCAGGGCAGCCAGTCAGGAATGTCAAAAGACTTTCTGAAAGAGTGAACTTGGTTTTAGCTATGCCAAAGTAAGGGTCGATGCGAAGAATTTCACCTTACTCTGGGTGATGCCTGATGTTGCAATCAACTCCCAGAAGGCCATATCTGGGCTGATTTTCAGTAATCTCAGTTAATTTTAGTTAGTCGTCAGTAGGTAAAAGAATAAAAATATCTTGGCTTTTTCTCTTCCTATCCCTCTAATTGGCAGAATTTCAACCCAAGTCTTTAGATTTGTGACTTTCATTTCTTACTGACTGTGCCAAGAATATTTTTTGGCATCTGTCATTTTAGCAGTAACATTGCCAGTGATCAGACATTGGATAGAACCAAAGTACTGGCACTGTGTTTTGTAATTTTCACAGAAGCATTTGATTTGATTGACTCTAGAATGGTGATTGGAGAAGATAAGACTATGATGCTCTTGAGGATAAGTCATTTAACTCAGATTCATGACTGTTTAACAAGAAGAGCACACACATTTGTTGTACAGGGCAAGGAATCTGGCTTGGCTGAAATGGACTGTGATGTCCGCCAAGACTCAGTCTTCAGACCATGTTTATTGAATTTATTTGTCAATGATTTATTCTTGATTGTATTAAATCTATTTTACAACTATATAGATGATGCAATGTTACAACGTGGTTCTAATTCATTGTCCATGGTAGGGAAAGATTCAGATAATTTATGGAGGAAACTTATAAAAGAAAGCTTTTTCTAATGAACAAGAAGACTGCTAGCTATTAATTTCAAAACAAACCCCAAACACTTCTTCAGTGCTTACTTGGGCAAAATAAAGAAAGCCTTCCACTGAAATCCATACTTAAGTCATGACTTCAGGGTTGGATCAACACAGTCTAGTTACTCTTGAGCAATTTTGTGTTGAAATGCTGTTAATTAGAAGCAGGTATCATTTTAAAAGGTAAGAACTCCACTGAATATGGTGTACTTAAGCAGTAGATGAAGAAAGAAACAAAAATCTGCTATGCACTGTCAGATGAAAGGTTGTTTAGATTTAGAAGTAAGAAGGCCAGACTGTAATATCAATAAAAAGCTATGTAGATTTGTTTTATATTAATGCTATGGATAGATAAAATCCAATTTGCCTTTAGGCAAATTTTCAGATTTGTAGCTTGACAAAATATAAGAACACATCACTGCAGCTTTTATGTGAATAAGTCAACTTACTTCCTCCTCAGTGAGTCTGGAACTATGCAAATGTATTTTATGTTTGGAGAGGCCCCTGGTTATATGAAAACAATGTTGTTGTTGCTTTTAGATTTTAATTTAATATTCTGAGCCTTGGAGGGAGAAATCATCATAGACTCATTTACCCTACAGTCAATGTGACAATAAGGGAGGGTACATTTAATGCCTTAGCAGTAAGCATTTTGAAAAGGCATCCAAAGGTGATAAGAACTGAAATAATCTTTGGCAAAATTCAAATGCAGCTTAATTGAATATTTAAAATCATTCACAAGGTATAATTGAGAATAAATTGTGTAATGGTGTGGTAAGAATGATTTGATTTTATACTTCCTTCTGCTTAGAAGTACCACAGACGCTTGGATATGGGTAGGGCAAGTTTCTTGCTGTGAAGTCATTTGAGATGCATATAAAGGATTGTACATTAATGAGGTTTTATGATCTCCTGTTCTAATATTTTCATGACTGGAAAGATAAAGGTATTTATATATCTCTTTAAAGCAGTTAGTTTAGACCTTCATTTCAAATTGGCATCTTCTGTTGTATTTTAATACAGAGATTTTTAAAATCAAAGTTTTCATACACAGTAAATATATCATATATGAGGGTTTGTGATTTCTTCAAGGCAGAAATATTTAGATGGTTTGGGGGATCTTTACATTTTTTGACCTGTGGAAATATCCCACAGGATAAACATCTATGCCATGAAAACCTGGTTATGCTTGGCTTCATATTTTAAAAAGTCAGTGGAATACCCTAAATCTTGGATGCATGCATTACTGACATCTAAGCCCTGTGTAAGTACTCCAAATGTTAGAATATGCTAATACCAAAAAGGAAGCAATATACATTTATTTTAAAAAGTACTGGAGTTCTGAGTGTTCATCCCATTTATCAGTAAGTACACACAGCCACCTCATCAAAATGCAGCTTCAGTGAGAACAAACAAAAGAGTTTTAAGTCCAAATTTCAGTGACAGACTTTTATACCTGTCATCAAGTAATGTAATTATAAATATTGAAAATAACTTTCCGTGTACACACGAAACTAAGAAATGCATACTTTGTTCATAACTCCAAGTCTATTGCAGTCAAGGCTTAGCTCAGAGGATCTCACTCATGGATATTTATCAGGGTCACTCTGATGTTCATTTTGCTTTCTGTCCTGTGTCTTCACTTTACCATTACCTGTATTGCATTCCTTCTCCTGCCATAACCATGCTAGCAAAATCCATATTTTTTTTTTCCTTTTGCTAGAATAGCTTATTCAAGTCAAGAAGCTACTACAATAGAAGAACCCTTCTGCCACTGTACACTAAAATAGCTGAATCCTATCTGGGAATTGTGTTGCAAGCTTTGTTCTTTGCATCTATCTATCCCATATTCACATATAAGTATACAAGTCCTTTGTGTTAAAAATGGAAAAAACAATGAGTCCAGGCCAGTTTCAAAGCCAGGAGTCATTCTCAAGAGAATAGTGAATTCTTGAAGTGTTGATGCCAACTAGTGAAGAAGGAAAATCCTGGTAGTGAGGAGGGTTCCTGTATTTAGTTGCTTTAACATAGAATAGAGAGAAATTGAAGACTTAACTCCATGGAGCTGACTATTCAGAGTGGCCTCAAGAGCAGAGACAGAGATGGCCTTCATTGCCTTATGCCTGACAGTTCAGTTGCCTTTGTTAAGCTCCAAATATGCAGAATGAACACGACAAGGGTCACTTTGAACTGAGTTATTCCTTTTTAAATGCCAGCTGTATTGTCAATTGCTTTGGGAGCTCAAGATTAGGGATTCCGAGAAATACGGGTTGGCAAAACTCTGCTCTTAAACAACTTCTGATTTGCAGGTCTTATCAAAGACATAATGACATTATAAAGTTTCTAATATGAAAACAGTAGCATCAAATACAAGTGTTCAAATTTACTTTGATAATGTTACCTTCTGTGATATCTTACTGCAGTAGCATGGTGAAAAAGGAATCAGCAATACGTTTCTACTTTTTAAAACTTTCTTTTTATCTAGGGATGATAGGGTTTCCTTTAATTTCTTTAAATACTTGTTGACAATCTTGCTATCTTTGCCAGTCACTTTGAAGATCTTCTGAAAGGATCAGTCTTTGAGTGATAATGAAGACAAAGGTACAGAGTGTTTAACCATTCCATGATTCAGAAAGTATCACGACTGAAGGGAAGCAAGGACAGAGAAGTCCATCTTAAATTGTGGATGAATTATTATTTTTTTTTTCTTTATGAATTCACACCTTAAAGCCCTCTTGCATATTTGAATTTTTGTTTACTGTCAGTTAAAGTTTTGCATGGGCAGGAGATCAGGCTATTGGAGCTGTGGGGTTTTGAGAGGATTTTCCCCAAAAGGAGGGAATCTTAAAAAACATGGAGAGGTGAAAATGCCATGAGCAGGTCAGTTGCAGATCTGTTTCAACACCTCGCAGGAAAACTAATTTTTCTGTTCAGTTTATATCTTAATTTATGTTTTGTGCAATGAATCACTGGGATAACCCTAACATTTGCATTCCATGACTTTTGAATGTTTAAAATAGAAACCTTCATGTTGAATTGACAAATGGTTTGTATTAATATAAAATTAGATTTAGGAAAATCATTTAATCTATAAATGACATCTGGTATTTACAGCTTTAGAGTCTGATGAAGATAGATGCACTACCTTACATGCTTATAATATTTTGTAAATTTGCAAATGCATATTTAAATTGATTGTATCCCTCTCCCATCCTTCAAATGTCACTGGCCCTCTAAGGACCTAGTCCAAAGCTCACTTTCATTAATGGAAAGACTTACAGGCTAAATGTATACCTAAAATTAAACAGAACCTAGGAACATTCCTGAGTTCTGGAATACTACCCTTTCTACTGTTAAAGTGTTAGTGTGTTCCTCAGCATGATTTGGCCTGTGCCAGCTAGCCTTCGGCTGACTAATTCCTGGATGTAATTCAGGAGTTAATGTGAGCCAGAGAAAATCTCGAACAGACAGAGTGCAGGCACCATGTTCTGGAGGGTGAAAGAGTAGTACGGGTGTGGGGCCTGTGTCATTTGGCCTTGGTGCCTCCTCCTGAGTAGCCACGATGAAGTCTAAACCAGCAAGTCCGGGGGGCACTGGGTCTTCATATATTCTCACAGCTTTACTTGCATAGGGCTGTGTTTGGATAGAACTGGTGAGGAGCTTTTTTTTTTTTTTGATTTTTTGTTTTCATCATAAAATAAAAAAATTCTTCATGGGAATGTCCCTTCCCGTCCCAGTAACTGTAAAATTCCTAGTTAAGAAAGGACACAATTCCACTAACCCATCCAAGAATAATAACCATCTGGAGTGGGGATTGTAAGGTCCTGGCTTAAAAGAATCAACAACTGTGGAACCGGTAGCCTCCAGCCCATTGGAGTGTTCTTCGGTGAGTTGGTGTGATGGTGTCTGGGATCTCAGTGTGAGGCTGAGGACAGATGCCAGGATGCTGTTATGCTAGGAGAGAGAGAGTCAAGTGGGATCAGACCTTTTACATTTGAAGTGGCTCTTTTGAGTACCCAGAAGACTGGAATCCATTCCCCTTGGCTTGGAAAACACGGTATATTTAAAGACAAACATTTAAAAAAACCTTTGGACTAATTCCACTGCTTTGTATTGTATTTCTTTTTCTGATTCAACTAGCATCTTAAATATTTTTGATTTTGATTTATTCAGAAACTTGTCTTGACTTTTAATGAACAACATTTTAAGCAATGATAAAGGTAATGGTCATATGGATGCTCACTGTGTCCATATATGTGTGATTGTGCATAAACTCTGCAGTAAAGGAAAATGCATATTCTGCAGTAAATTTACAGTTATTGATATTTCTGCTGCATCCGTGTTCATTTTTTCTCTTGATGTTAAATATGTCTAGATGAAGAAGGAAAGGAGGGTTCCTGAGCTTCTTCACAATGGGTTAATATAAATTACTTTCACGTCAGTATTTAAGCACAGTTTGGGCCTTTAATGTTGTTTTCCATGAATTCAGAACAAAATTATTCGTCATCTATTCCTTCCTATGCATGTTATACACAGGAATATACAAAGCCCTTACAGTCTTAAACCTTTGTTGCTCCACAACAAACTGTACTTCTATTATATATTTTCTCAAAAAGGTAGAGACTATGCAAGTTGCAAGTTATGAATGAACTACAGTTATGACCAAAAGCAGGTACCCCCGAGGTACGTGTTGTGTACCTCTTACACAGTGTGTACTCTCACACGGCAATGAGAATTTTCTTTGGTCGTATTCTGGACAAAAAAATTTTGTACGTTTAATGGATCTTTGCAGGAGTGAGAAATAGTCTCAATGCATGAGAGTCAACAGAGTCCCTGGGACATCCTTGCTAGAACGGGAAAGGACATATCATTCCTTCAGCTATGCTCATAATTTCAGTGGCCAGCATGCTTGCGCATGTATTCCTCAAGTGCCAAGAATAGTCTTCAGCGCTCCAAAAAGACAGTGTCTGGGAGAACGAGTTCATTGCCAGCTTGCAAAGCCAGAAAGAGCGTGCATTAGGGAAAGGAAGCATGTGTTTTATCTTGCCTATAATGCCATTGCTCTGTGCAGTTCTCCAGTGCTTTTGTAAGGTTTATGGATAGTCTTGGCCTCTGAAATCATAATGTCTCCAGACACTGCTGCTTCTCAGCTCTTTTGCCAAGACAAAATAAGTCAGAAGAATATTAATGTTAAGACTGGGAATATTCAGGGAACTTTTTCAGGTTGGTCAATCTTCTTTTACAGTAGTTTAAACTCTACTTCTTTTATCCCTATCAAGAAAACCTAGGGAAAACAAGTTTTCTAACTAGAGAAAAATCTATGTTTTATCAACCATAGAAAAAGAACAAGTTTTGCCTATGCAAGTAAATAATCTCTGTAAGGCACATAAGAATTGCTACAGACATTACATTTTTTCTTTTCTTCATTTTAGTTCCAGTATTTGTGTCTCTGTTCAATGGTTATAATCAAATTCTGGTTTTGTTTTTCATCTCGCTTCTCTCCATGTTTTATTTAAAAATTTATTTTCTCTTTTTCTTATCTCATCTTGTCCTGTTGGGATGCTGCAGCCAGCCCTCGCTCTGTTGAACTTTCACTCACACAGCTTTGAAACTGGTTGAAAATGGACTGCAAAATCATCTATTGCTGGATAAAATGTTAATGACTGTTAATTTCATACTCATTAAATGGATATTGTGTACAGATGTATATATCTGGCCATTGTGTGACATGATCTTTTGGGTTCACTTTCCTGCTATGTCTGACCCTGCCTATACAACAACATCACCTGATGTGAGCAAGGATGAAGTTTCTTGGGTAGCAGAATATCAGTTTCATGCAGCACAGATAAGAATGTCGTTGCCTCATTTAAATAATACCTCATAACGAGACGGTCTCTGAGGAAGCAAGGGGAAAATAAAGCAGTGTCTGTAAACTGTTAGCCAGAGACCATTTTGTGTACGATATACAGAAACTGTAAGGAAATGCAATGTATTTGTAGTAGTTTTGCCATGGTTAACAGATTTTAAGTTCTCTATACAATTCTGAAAAAATGTTTATAGCAACCCAGAGATACAAAATGTTTCCATATCGTTACTGATAAAAGGAATCTTGAAAAGGAAATACAAGCAGTTGCCAAAGATCAAAAAAGACACCTGAAATCATCATTGTAAATATCACTATCAATCAATTAATGATATCTGAAATAAATGTGCATAGAGGAAAGCAATATAGAAATGAAATAAAATATAGCTAATACACCCAAAACTGTAAAATTGTTTTAAGAAGTGCCTTTCTCATTACAGCTGAATGTGATTTTCCAGATAGAGGCATTGTAATATGACCCTGTGTGCTGTTCTGTGTGTACAATAAAGCAAGCAAAATTAATCCCTTCCCCTGATGACCTCTAGAAATGAAAACCCATTATAGTAATAATATTTGTACTTAGGCCTTGATGTTTTTGTGCTGAATCTGAATGCCATGAAATGATTGTATACAGTGGCTGATGAGGACACATGTACAGATAATTACATAAATAATCCTCTTTATATAGGTGCAAGGTGACTTTTTAGATCTGGTATGGAAACTAGTTGAAGCCTAATAAAACTTGTAATCATTTTCTTTACTGCTAAGGCCTGAATCTTATTATGTTGAAAGGTCTATTAGGAATGTTTCCTTTTTTAACATGGAATGTATGTAACTGGATCTTGTGCACAATTTTCCTGTTTGTAAAACTTGAATTAAGCACTGAAATTTCTGCCTAAGTTACTGGTTTTGGTGTTTGCCAAAGTATATATGGTATCAAATATTATAATACGTCTTTGTTACCAGTCTGCGGTTTAGTTAGCAAACCCCACTTAAAGGGTAAAAGATCTTTTAAAAAACAACATTATTTAGCTTGGAACAGGAATCAATACTCCATATGATATGGTAATGAAACGCAGACTTTGTAACATATTGATGGACACTGAGAAAGTGTGTGTGGCGAGAGGAGTGGGTGTATTTGTGTGCATGTTGGAGGGACCACAATAGTATTAATAGCCTGTAAAGGAGGTTTCTGACATTTGGTAAACACATGAGTACGACACAGAGCACAATAGGAACTACAGTTCTGAAACAATGATACGTACATTACTCTGGAACGCCATTAAATACATGCGAGCTTTCTTCTGTCAGCATTTGTATTTTCACAGGATGTAGTAGCAAAGCATTAGCTTTGTGGAAAAGGAAGGCTAAAACGACATCCACATACTGTTTTACGGGTTTGCTTTACTTTTAATATTTGTGTATCTTTCTGATGTGGGACGTATATTCAAGACGGTTCGGTTTTGCGCAAACAGTCTGGGCTTCTATTTGTCTAAGTGGTAATAAATTCCCATTGATCAGGGCTTAGTGGAAATTAGAACACCCTCCATGTGCCTCAGCCGGAGAGGCTGCTCCCAGCAGACTCTCGCTCGTGTTAAAAGCCCGCTGGAATGTTTCAGAATGGTTGGTGTTGCTGCATATTACTTCGCAATGTCAATACCAGAAGGCCTATTGATTTGGATCACTTTCTTTAAATAAAGGAAATGATTTAGTATTTGAAAATAGTAAAAATGGCCACCTGGTGTAAAAATAACATTACTCTGTCTCTCTTTCTTAGACTGTCCATCAGCTTGGGAAAACCTTGAATTATTACACACTGTAATTATTTATTTTTTTAAAAACATATATTGCGTCCGGTACTTTCAATTTATTGATTGTAAGGGTTTATATTTGTAGGCTTCTGCTAAGGAATAAAACTTGAATTTCTTAATTGCATTTTATTTCAGATTAAGATTTGGGAGATTTCTTTTAAGCAGTGTGTATAGGTGTTTTGAAGGGGGTGATCTGAGAAAGACACAGATATATGCAAGACTTATCAGTCTTTCAGACCTGTACTTCTCAGTCTTGGTCAAGGAGCGCTGGCAGAGGAGGTGTGGAGACATCTCTTTCTAACGGGGATTTCCGTACGAGTGTCAGAAGGCTGCTAAAAAGTGAGAGAGAGAGGAGCTACGAAAGCAGAAAGGACAGATATGAAATGGGAGGCAATATACGCTATGCTACTGTCTGTACACATGAAACACTTTATGATTAGTAAATGCCTAAATCAGCTGCTTAAATCCATATTATAAGGAACTAGAAGTCAGGATTCCTCTGTATGAAATAAAGATTGCCAATGAAGAGGGTGTGGTTTGGTTTTGGGGGTTGGTGTTTTTTTTTTTTCTCAAGAGGTTAGGAAGGCTGGAAATCAGCCACATAGCAAAGTGTGCCACATGTCAGGGGGGATCTTTCTTTGCTACAGCAGTAGCTTATTGCCTAAAAGTATTTTCAATATTTTCACCCAGATTGTTTCCCACCCCTTCTCTTGGGTTCCATTTTCCTTTGCCTGATTCTTCAGGATCCTTCCTGATACTTCCTCACCCCACCTGAAAGCTTTGCATATATGCCCTACGGTCCGTGGGTGATGAAGCCTATTGAAGGGATGCAGCTCCTTGGGCAGGCTGGGAAGATGTGACACTACTTGCACCTGGGCATTCTTCTTTGGCGTCCTTTTGGAGCTCTACCATGCTGAGGATCCATTTTGAAATCCTATTACTATTCTATAAAAATAATGCAGCTTTCTCTTCTAGCTTAAAATGTGGGGTTTTTTTCCAAGAACAATATCGCTCATGCACAGCCTGTTAAATGAACACTTGTATTCAAATAACTTACTGATTATGCAAAACAACTCTGCCTGTTACGGTACACATTCAGTGCAGAAAATTGCTCTGTTAGTTGGACTGCTTTTCCCGTCACAATGAAACATACATCTGCTTACAGCTAAAAGTCCAAGGGCCTGATTTACTAAAAATTAGTGATCCATCAGATTGATGGGCAATGTGCACTCTTGGTGCCTTGAAATTTCTTGCATCAGTCACCAGATCATGATTTACTAATAGGGTTTCAGGGCTTGCAAAATAGCACAACTCTAACCACATATTAATATTTAATCTGGCATTTTAAGTGCACCTAACAAAAGACCTCAGAGCTGCTGACAGGACCCTAAATTGTGAATTTCTTAAAAAGGAATTGAGTATTTCCATAGTGGTTTCATGTGGAAATCTGGAATAAAAAGAAATACATGAGTTAAGCCCTGCTCATGAACTTACAAGCTTTTGACTATATTTTCTTGGAAAACTGTTTATACTTTGATTTTTCATAGTCTAGGTTTATTAACATATGAAAAAGCTTCCTTTGGCAGTTTCAGTGTCCATAGCTTATGATGGCGGAGAAATTTCGAAACTCATTTCTATGTGTGCAATTAAACAGTCTGTTCTTTAAATACTTAATCCACTTGGCAACTCTAGAAAGGTGCTAAATGAGGGTAAAAGTAATGTATAAACCACAAAGACCTCTTTATTACCACGAAATTTAGTAATTGAATCAGCACAGACTTAGTAAATTGGGCCCTCTGTGTTTTGTATAACATTTTTAAGTAACAAAGATAGGCAAGACACTGAATTACGTATTGATAGTGTTTCTACCGCTTCATGGCTTAAACAGAGCAATAGAGTGAGTTAATAAGCAACTTCTCCTGCTGCTGTCAGATGAATATTCTAATTTTACAAAATATATATAGTGCATGTCTAGAAAAGGGTTTATTTGTTTCTTCCATTTTCATATGCCATAATTTATGAAAGATGTTCCCAACACCACCTGTAATAACAGAATGTTTATTAGTGTGCAAATGAGGGTTATAAATGATGTTGCTTATCTATGGAACAAAACACAAAAGACAACTTATTAGCAAAAGACAAATTGCTCAGCAAGTTTCAATGAGCTGCTATGTTTGTCATGAAAAAAACCCTTTTATTTGCACAGATCAATGCTTTTATAATCCATTTAAAATAATATACTTGCCACTAGGTGGCTATTTCTGATCAGATCATTTTACCATTTTAATTACATTTTTAATATCCTGGCTGCATAAACAAAGATAAATTACAAGCCTTGCACAATCTGGCTGCTAGCTCAGGCACAATCTGTAATAATATCAGCTTTTGTTTGTGCCTCCTCTAATTAGATTCTGAAATCTAGGCTTTATCAATCAATAATTTTAATTTCAGAATTGCCTTTTGATCTTACATTTCATGTTTGTTTGCAGAAAATGATCAGTAGGACAAAGCTGATAATTTATGCAGAAACAATCTCTCAGCAGAGTTACAAGCACATTCCTAGCCATCAACACAACCCGGCAGACTAAGCTTGACACAGGTCTAATTAGCATGCAGATATGTGTCGCCTCATTGGCAATTCAAATTGCTTTTTTATAATGTACCTCAAATTGTGCTACTCAAACATTGTATTTGATTTCCAAAGCCCCCTGGGCATCCCATAATGTCTCCCTTCATCCTGGGTACGAAGCATTTATTGAACAATCTGCTTCGACTCTGGCTATCTTTTCGAAAACACCCAAACGTCGTAACCGTGGGACCAGCTTTTCCTCCTCGTCAGACAGCAACTTGTTCTTCTGCGGAGCGGCGGGTGCCACGTCCATAGGTTTAGCGATGATATGTTACCTTGCGAGCTCCTGCTCCCACGGTGGCTGCTCTATAGAGGGCTTCGTTCCTGTGCCACTCATTTAAAAAGGGGGAGGATGTCTACAGAGCGCACATTAATATGCGGCACATAACCACGTCTCTGAATGCCAGCCTTCCATTCTTCATTAAACAAAATGGCTGGATTGCAGTGATTGTTTTCCCCTCCACACGCGCGCGCGCGCGCGCACAGGCACACACACCACTCACGCAGGCACATACCCACACACCCCCCACACGTACTCCGGCTTTCTCTCCTTTTTCTCCCTCACACATACGCACGCACTTTCCCCCGCGCACACAAACACAAACACTCACACACACACACACACACACACCCCGCATCCCCTGCTGTAGCGTGTCGTTGTCAGCGCGGTGAGTTACGTCCGAAAAGTTGTCTGCGGCATGCGTGACACGCGAGGAGATTCCTGACAACGTCAGGGCCCTTTTTTGCCATGCAGCAACAAGTGGCAGAATCAATGGTGTACAGTTATTCAGCAATGTAATTCATTTCACTGGCTTTGGCTCCTAGCCAGATCCGCCATCTGTCTCTTGCTCTCCCTCTCTCTCTCTCGCCTGAATTTGTCCTACATTTCGTAATGTTACGTGCTTGCCATCCTTATTCTATGTCAGAGGTACAGCACGAGCCTTACCCCCGTTCCGGCATGGAGTTCTCTGAGTTCGGTGGCACTTTGGATATTCCACTTCTGTGCCATGGGAAGAAAAGGGTAAGCAAAAAACAGAGGGATAGCTGCAAAGAGAATGGTGCTCTTGTATCCGAAAGCCAGAGCCTCCGCTTTTTATTTAAAGCATTGATATGGATCTGTCTCACATGGGAACTTTTCCTGCTTCGTTAGAGTATCTTCGTTTTCTTTATTGGTTGCTGGCACTGTACGCCACTGCACAGCTCCGTGGAATGCCTGCTGTTGGATACTTGCAGATCCCTGCCACCAAGCAACCTCCTGCATTGGAAATCGGGTGACTACTCCAGGATCTTATGCGTGCTTGCTGTTTGAAGCTGCAGAAAAGTGAATAATCAATTAAGTATTGATTTCTTGTAAGATTTGGTAAATTTCAAAGGCAAGACAAAGAGGATGGCTTAAGGAAAGCACTGCAGGGACTTGGCGTAAATT
Organism: Rissa tridactyla; assembly: GCF_028500815.1. Classification (NCBI taxonomy): domain Eukaryota; kingdom Metazoa; phylum Chordata; class Aves; order Charadriiformes; family Laridae; genus Rissa; species Rissa tridactyla. The sequence continues at coordinate 34,039,299 of NC_071467.1, read as the reverse complement.
AGACAACTAACAGCAGTGCAGAATAAAATAACACCTCAACTGAATATTTCCTTGGAAGAATTAGCACTAGCTATTGGAAGACGATGGTGGATTTAATCAAGACGGCAGGCACGCTTGAGTTTTAACCGTGAACCTGAAAGAGGAGCTAATTATAACCACCTTTTTATATGGAGCTAATTTGACTGAATGGATGCAAATGTGCTTTATTTATGGATGAAGAAGCAAGCCTTACAGCATTGACTTTGGGATCATCGCAAATGCTAAGCTTTACAGCTTCTCTAAAAGTCAAGCCTACAGTACATTTTTATTTACTGAGAAGGTATTTATATGTAAGCATAAGCTAGCCGTACAAAAGATTCATCAGAACAATGTACTGTGGCACTGAGGATCTAATTATAATTTTGCAACATTTCATGTTTTTTCTAATTTGGTGCTTTTCAACCTTTGCTTGTGATGGGCTATAAATGGGACAATAAATGTATGATTTAAACTATTGTGATTTTCATTGTGTAGTTTATTAATCGTACTGTAGTTTTCTTAACGTGTTTCTGAATTATTCAGCAATAATTTATAATGAAAGAAGCAGAACTGGTGGGGTGGTTTTAAATTCATTTATAATCTTCTTACAGATCTAAATGTACAGGTTCTACCAGCCGATGAGCTCTATAATTACGAAAGAATGTTGAAATTTTCAGATAAATGGGGCACTGACTTTACAATGGGCACAATATTGTATAATCAGTAAAAGGAGGATTGTTATGTTTTGACTCTGTGGAGACTGGTCTTGGTTAGTTAACTCCTTCTCTGCTGATAATGGTAAGCAAATGTACCTTATACGAGAAAATAGGGGGAGAATGTAATGTATTAGTTTGATGTTTTGCTAGTCTGAAACCTTAGCATATGTTTTTTCCATTTATTTCCATTTCTGTTACTTTTCTTTTCCCTATTTGCTTCTCTGGTTTTTGTCGTTTGTTTTTTTTTTTCTCCTGTCTTGCAATCTACATTCCCTGAGCAACCACAGGAACCAAGTTACATTAAGCTTCAACACAAAGACGATGTAAGAATAATGAATCCTCATTTGCATCGACATTTGTATTCAGATTTGCCAGGCTATAAACTTGGCAGATCAAGCGGAATATTAAGTAGAGGCTTCCATGGTAAATTGCGACTCTTGCATTTGCTGAGTCGTTTTTCCTATTTTTTTCGTATGTGTGTGTGTACGTGTGCATGTGTGTACGTGTGTATGTATGTGCATATCTAGTGGCAGGTAAAGTCTCATGACTACTTGATTTCTGAGAAGCACATTGGCCCTCTTTCTCTTTCAGTATGTGATGTCAGTTTATGCAAAATGAAGCAGGAACACACCAGCAGTAAGCATTTTAGCTGAAGATACAGCGTGACAAATGACTAAAGTATAAACTACCTTCTCTAAAGACCATGTGAAAGACTTCTGTAGGCAAATAGATAAACACTATGGCAAACGCAAACAGATCTTCTGCATCAGCTGGGGGTTAGATTTCCCTGCAAGTAGAGTCCAAAGCACAAACGGTGAAACAGCACTAAACCTACCTGCTGCTTAACATGGTACACTGTTTTGTTTGTGATGGTGTTAATGTATGTATGTGTGTTTCCATTACAAACTTGTGCCTCGGTATGCCTACCATCAGGTGCTCTCCACTTTGGTTTGGTTGGACTGCCTCCAGCTTTACAGTAGTATGTGTGAGAGCAAAGTTCACCCTTCTCTTCCAGGGCTGGACATTGAACCTTTTCCTTCACTGACTTTTGCTGAAGAAGAGGTGATCCTAGCTATACATTTCCCTAAGAATTCCTCTCCTCTCTGTGGATGAGCTTTTTTCAGAATGAATAATTGCAACACTGGAAGATTCACGTTGTTATTCTCCTTTTTAACTTTGTGTTATTGAATGTAATTTATGCACGGACTTTGGAAACTTGAAGTTATCCATAACGTGGATTATATTATTTCAGAAGCAGTGAAAAAGTGCTCAGTCAACAAGTGCCAAAAATTCTCCAAGACCCACATTTGCTACCCATGGATTTTAAAGTATCTGTCTCAGGGCTACAACAAAGATATCTGGAGAGAATTTGAGAATGGCACAGAATTAAGAGAAGCAGGAAATGATCGGGCACACAGGAAATGCTTCCAGTGCCTTCTTTTTGTACATACCCCTCTCTACCTCACATATAAACGTAAACCTAGCAAAGAGAATGCCAGTACACTCCATAGCATGTGTTTTCATAATTGTTTATAACAGGCTTCCATGTTAACACTGTACTGTGATAGAGAAAAACCCTGGAATTTTTTCCAGTCCTTCCTTAACAAGTTGAGGGACTGAATTTAAAAACTTAATCTATGGCTGGTCATTTAGCTTAATCCATTGAAAAGCAAGCGCAATGCGATGGCTGAACCTGTTGTAAACAATATTATACTGGATAATTATTGGCAAAAATTTCAGCTGGGAAAGTCATATCAGCTTTGTTTTCTGTAAAAATACACAAAACCCTAATACTGTTTGGAATTACTTTCATTTTGGTTTTATGCAGTAATAAGATAATTGGTCATGCAGGGAATGGTCAGTTGTAATGCAGTGCTCATGCAGCTCATGTAGAATGGTAACCAGGCAAAGGCAGCCATGCGTTGTTGTTTGTTTGTTATTTTTGAGAAGCTTTAGAACTTTATTTTCTTAATATGGGAGAAAATGTGGAATATGATGTCTCATTCGTTTGAGGGAGTATTCTGGGCTACATTTCCAAAATGGTGCTTAATGTAGAAGGAAAAGGTAGAACTTTCAAGATATGTTTCCATACTCCGCTTCCTTATGCACATCGTCTTGTTGAACTAATATTAAACTTTGTTGTTTGGGTTAGTATATGCACCTGCCATTAATTGTTTTGGAAATGTACCCTAAAACGCTAACAAAGTGACCCTTTTCTGAGAAGGGAAAAACAAACCAGTATCTCATTGGATTTCTGAGAAAAAATAATCCAGTGGAAAAGAAGCACTGAGATTTAAGTTACAAATACATAGACAATAACAGATTAATAAACTGTAATGTCTTTGCTGGACATGCATTTCCAACTGCCATTCACTAAAGTGAATCCTTTAAAAAACTAATTCCTGTTGGGTTGTTTTTTCCCCTATGTTAAATTCCCGAACTTCTTGCTGCCTCTGACTATAGAACCCCAAGAAAGGAGAGATGAATGAAAAGTACTTTAAGTTCCAAATACATTCATCATATTCACTGGCAAAAAGATAAAAATACCTAGCGTAAGAAAGGTGTGAAGCTAATATTTCCTGGGAGAAACTCCAATCTGTTCTCTGCCCTTTTATGTGTACTGTGTTGTTGAGTAAAATACTGGAGTGCTATTCATAACAAAAATGAACTGTGTGATGGGTATTCACCATCACTGGACAGGGTGTAGCACAGTCAGCCCAGGCATAGCGTATACAGATGCTTTAGAAGGAAAGCTGAAGGCCTGTTACAACATTTCAATCTAGCTCATTGTGTTGCTAAAAAATTTAGGATTCCAACAACCCAGAAGTCACTATATATAGTAAGGGTCAGATCTGCTGGCCCATACAATTTAAAGGGAAGCTATCATTTTTTATAATTATTCTTCTGATTGAAGATCCTTTTGTATAACCTACTGTTGTGATAAGTATCACTCCAGGGTTGTGTTTCTTACTGGAAGCTTGGTTGTCTGTTTCTGTCACCGGTGTGGACTTCATCTTGGGACTGAAATGTAAGCTTTTTGTGTCTGCAGGAACGTAGTTTCATAAATAGGGTTTTATTTCTGATTACTTTTTGCATGTAACAGCAGATTGAACTTAGGCAATTTGACTGTTTCTGTTATATAGACAGTAATCCATTTCCCTTTCATGTTTTTTGTTTGCCAGACACAAAGGAGACAGAAATGATTTTTAAAAGAAGCAAATAGCTAGATATGTAAACCAGGGAGAAGAAGAGGTAACAGATTGTGACTAGGAAGTAGCTTTGGCACTGTCTTTTTAGAAATGATAAGAGTTAAATCTTTCTTTCCAAGATGAAACTTACGTGTTCTTCTGTTTTAGGGTTCCTTCAGTGGTACGTCCTTTGAGACACTATATCTGTAATCTCCAATTGTGCACACTGCACTACTTTACAACTAATAATCGAAGGGTTTGGGCAAGATTTTCTAGTTTTGCTAAAGTCATTGGGAAAGTGTAATCCACTGAAATGTGTTATTTGCCCTACTTTGGCAGGCCAAGAAAAAGTTCATCTTTTCCTCAATAAAACAAATACACTTTCAATACCAACAGCTTTCACATGGCAAAGCTTTTAATTTAATTGCCAGGACTGAGTTAGCTATTTTCAGTTTCAAGCAGTCCTTCGATTACAAAAGACAAAATTCTAGTGACTATAAATATTGTTCGATAACGAATAAACTGGATATGCACAAAATTCCCTCAGATCTGAGATCTTTTTCTGTGGTTTGTTACTTACTGCATCTTGTATCAAATTACACTGCAATCCTGTAATTTGTGTTTGAATAGCGTCTAACATAATAAGGCTCCAGTTCTGATCAGTATCATAACATAAATAATAATAGAAATGCATTGTTTTAGACAATAGGCAAGCTTTCCAGGGTGGTTGTTTATTTGCATAATCAACGCTGTCTCATTTAGTTTAGTGGTTACTGCTTTTGGCAAAATTCTGTGGTCATTAATTGTGCTTTGAACTTCATTGGGAATTCTGCTTAATGAGAACAGATTTTGATGCAAGGTCAGCTCTCTGAAAACCATCCCGACCCACGCTTCATTATTGCCGCAGCGCGTCATATAGCGAGCAGCATGGAAATCACTTTTGTCTACCCTGAACTTGGCCAGCTCTGGGGCTCGACTCAACACTTGGGTAACAAAACTCAGCAACTGAGCACAGGGGAAGATTGAGGAAAGGAGAATCTAATTTCTGAATTTTAGGTTATTACAGCACAGAGGTGAGAGGCGGGGGAAAGTTTCTGTGAAATGGCGGAGGGAATACTGGATGCCGCTAAAACATGTACAAGGAAATGGGAAATTAAACAGTCTTTTTACTGTTAACCTGATGTCGGTAGTTAAAAGAAAGAACAAGAAGCAGAACACAAATTCCAGTCATTGCAACTTGCAATGTCTAACTACCAGTTTCTCCTGGATCCATAATTTATGTTGGAACCTGCAATGAATCATGCCACATAGAAGTGGTCCTAGGCTGCAGAAGATAAATCTAATGACACATCAGCTATTACTAATTTAGGGCTGCCTGCTCCTGCTCTCAGTAATGTAGGTGGGAGTTTTTCTGTGGACTATGTTGGGAGCTGTATTTGGTCTTATTCACAATACACTGAAGTTACGTGTGCCATACTATGCCACAGCCACAAACACTGAAGAGGAGACAGCATTTTAAATATCTGAAATATTCTGAGACATGCTTATGGGGCCATATTCAGTTTAAAGTTTGCTCATTCTGCTGTAAGCCTTTTCCAATTAATAGTTAACACAGTAGTTTATCACTGTAGTTTACAGAAGTATTTTATTTTTCATTTGAGGAAAATTGAAGTTTTTGCATAATGAATTCTATCTATAACAAACAAAATTTCCTCAAAAGCACTCTTCATTTTTTAAACCATTGTACTCCTCCTCATAAAATATAAATAAAATGCTGCAAAAGAGAGGTTAAAAAGGGTCCAGCTGTGAAATTTGTTTTCTTCATCTTACATTTCTCAAATTCGTATTAGCTTTACTTGGGTTGGCAAGTGCATTTGTGTCCCAAACAGCCAGTAAATTCCCCCCGAAAATCCCTGCAGACAGAATGACCCTGATGAATCTTGGATCCACAGTAAAAACATGGGGATGAGCTGATATTCCACTGTCGTCTTTCAGAATCTCCTTGATAATTAGCAAGCCCAGTATACCAAAAAATAAAGAGGTAGGCTATGATGAAGCTGTTGGTCAGAAATCTAAGTTTGGGGGGAAAATGGGAAAAATGAAAAAGGGCAGACCTATGCATGTGTGGTTCCGTCCTAGATGTTCCTAGCAAAAAGGAACTTCCCCCATAGATCAGTTTAGATACATTAGGTAGAAGGAGACAGCACTCTTCTAGGAAAGTATTAGCAAAACACAAGAATAGTTAGAGCTTTACAGTACACGGAAACATTATTTACACTGTTTAAGCAGTGAAGTTATTTTAGAAAAAAAAGACTAAATGCTTTCTAGAATCAACAGTTGAATTTTTTCACTCTCTGTTTTCACAGCTTCTTAAAATTTTCTAACTAAATACTTTGTATTACACTTTCAGCAATATTATCTATGATCTTTAAGCTCCTACCAGCAAAATTTTTTTCTGTTTCTTATACATACTACTTCCGGAGCACTTCTTCTCATACATAATGACTAGTACTATCCGGATGACCTGCTGAATGCGTTGCAGAATTTCTCAGCAGTATCAAAGTTAAAACCAGAAAGATGTTGTGATCTTCTTGGTTATTTACAGGGACATTGTGAATTGAGGGAAAAGGTTATCTTGTTCTCAATAAAAATGGAAGAATGTGAAAAAAAAAAGCTAAGCATCCTTTGGGGATTTTTAACAAGATCTCCACTAGTTTTGTCTCAGTTATGGATTCCAATCTTTTATTCAGTCACTTTTTTTCCCAAATGAATCTAAGTTCTGGTGTTCCTTATTAGTCTCATTTTCTTTCCAATTTATGCTTCAATCTAATTCTACACCGGGACACTTTCAGATGTTCACTCTTGTGAGGTGTTGAGGTGTTGAGTATCTTAAGCATATTCAGATCCTCTGACCTCAGCACCACATAGGTTTTGCTCAGAATTACATTGTTATTTCTTGAAGACTCAGTTAGCATGTTCTGGGTCACTAAAAATGGAGTACAAAGATGGTCATTCCTAAGTTTTGCTTTCATTGGCATTTTGCATTAAAGAAAAAATAAACTGTTTTTCTAAGCGAAATCCAAGATTTTGATAGCCAGATGTTGGGATTTTTTTTCAGAATGGGAGTGCCCGTTTCAAAGGGACACAAGTAACAGCACTTTCTAAAATCAGGTCTCTGTCCTAGCTGTGAAAAATGGCAGTTCCCAATCTTTAACTTACCTTTTGAAAATATTAACTTCAGTCAATGGTGCATTTTAGATGACACATCTTATTTCTTTAAAACCAGTTTGGTTTTTTTTTTTTTTGTATTAGATAAATTCAGCATGAATGATGGTTTGTTTTTAATGTTCATTTTACACTAACGATGTATTCATGCACAGTTACAGTGAAGATTTCTATTACCCAGGTTGTTAACATGGTAGGAAATGCAATGCAGAGAAATGTAGTAGAGAGTTCTTGTTTCTGCCCCTGAAAGGGCAATACTGGATGGAGCTGGCTTGAGCAGTGTTATAGCCAATGCAAAAAGGGAGGAGTTTCTTCCATTCAAAAGAAGAAAAAATGTTATCTTTTTATCATCAAATCATTTAGAAAAGAAACCACAGGTGGGAATCCTGAAAGCTTATATGAGTCAGAAAGGTCAAAAACCAATTTCTGACTTGCTGAAGACACCCTCCTGATTCTTTGAAGTGTGATTTTTTTCTTTTTTTTTTTTTCCTTTTTTTTTTTCCTAGTGGTATTCTGGTATTCTTGGCCAGCCAGGCAGCTTATTAGACAGTCAGACTGCTGCATTTGACTTTTCTAAAGACTGTGTTTGTTTCTTATTTGCACCTCTATTTAGTTTAAGGCTTGATCCGTGAACATCTATTTGGTTTGTATTTGGTGACATCTGTGTACTCTTGTCATTACGCTTGTCATACAGAGCAAGACTGTTTACTGTGATGATCTCTCAGACCTATGATTTGCAACTTCCAAACATACCTAACTCTGTAGATCTTCAAAGCATGGTGGAAAACCCTATATAAAAATCAGTTTTTTTCAGGAAGGTGTTAACTTTTAGAAAAAAATTTGCAATAATATTCTAGGGTGGGGATCTGCTTCTGAATGTATGACTGTGTACTTTGACATGGCCTTAATAATACACTCAGTAAATCTATTGATAATTGCTAAGTCAAATAAATATTTCTAAATAATGCATTTTGTCAAAGATCAGAAAGCATTAATTTTTATATTGTATCTCAAATAATTTGTCTCCCAAAATATGTAGCATATTTTACATTGTACGTAAAGCAAATGGAGTGAGAAATTCAAGCACAGGCAGGGAAAAAAAAAGATTTGATACCCTGCCACTTGATAGCAGTCACTTTTCCCATTATTGTCAAATGTGATAGATTTTTGCTCATAAAAATTACTTTGTGGGGGAGGGGAGAAAGTAAAAAGGAATTACTGACTCAATTACAGTCCTGATACTTCAGCTAAATGCCTTACCGAAAAATGGAGACAATTAAAAAATAAAAATAAAAAAGACCATAGAGGTAAAATCTCATGGGAATTTTTTCCTATACATTAATGATTTTATCAACATCTGTCTGCTACCTCTGTAGGAATCTGGGAGCATCTCACAGCAATCAGGGTTGGAGGAACATTCAGTGCTGGACAAGAGTAAATCCTGAAAGACAGCATGAATTTTCCCATTAGAAACAACCCTCTTTTTATCTAGACCTGACTGAATCATCAAATTATTTTCCCTACTTGAATATCCTTTTCTGAGATCCACTTTTATCTTGAAGCAGAAATATGCCATTCGTGAAGGGGTGAAAATATCTGACTACAGCTCCTAGATTCAATTTTCTTTATATGAAACATTCGGAGATCTGTCCTTATTTATGATTCTTATTTCACTAAAAGTACCCCTTGAAGATAAAGCTTTTAATATTCTTATTCTAGACATACTAGGAACAAGTTTAGTATGAGTTAGTGTGTTGTTGCTTTCTTAGAAATGGATGTACCACATGTTGCACAGAAGTTGCTGCAGTATTGATTTCAAATGACCTATTGAAATTTGGAGGCAAAAAAAATGCACACAACCCACTTTCCCCAAGGAAAAAAAAAAACCAAAAGAAAAAAAGAAAAGAAAACCCAAAACTACTGGATTTCAACTGAAGGTTTGCAAATCATTGTGTGTGAAATACTAACCTTTCATCGCATTCAACAGATCCTATTATGTGACAGTATGAATCTTCTAATCAAGCTGCTTAAACCCCTCAGGCCACGGCTTGACAATACAGTAAATCTTGCTTCAGAGCTCTTGCTATAGGACTGGAAATGCCGCAGCCACGTGATGCAAAGCACTCATTTGGTATAAGATCACTCTTATATTTGTACCACTGACGTTTTGCTGGATCAGACATCATTTTTCCTCCTACAGCTGACATAAAACCCCTACAAGAGCCGAAAGCTGATGTAAGTGTTGTGTTGTTTTGTTCTGGCCAGTTCAGCAGTAACGCAATGGCATATCCACGTTTGAACAAAATCAAATTAGTACCTGATAGTGCAAAAATCTAGTATAAGTGGTGGTAAAATTGCAGCCTCAGAAAAATCATTTCCTCTGTGAGGGTGTTGCTGATTTCCAAAATATCTGAAATTGCTATAAGTGCTGCAAAGTCATAATCTGAAGACCCATCATAAAACTAAAAACTTTGTTCTACAAGCACCTAGTGGAACTTACCAAAAGTTTGAGTCTACAATTTCTACAACATAATATTCAGTACTAGGAATATGAGTAAGAGTATGCAGCGTGAGATCCTAAAATTCCTGTTGTCCTGTCCTATATTGTGTGTAAAAGTGTGGGCGTTAATTTTTTTTGATATTTTTTCAGTTGCTCCTAAATGTTGACCAGAAAGTTGGAACGAGTGACATCCTCCCGCAGTACATTTTCACTGGTTTTCACTGCCAAAATTTTCATGATAATCATCAAAATTAATACCAACAATTGTTCCTGACTGTGCTTAATAGTAAAACAAGATGGAAAGAACATTTTCAAGAACAAATTGTTCATTTGTATGCAAACTACTTGTGCTGAATTTGTTGAAAACCTCTTGCTTTTGCCTTACGCCCACACCAGTGCTGTTCCAAAATATTCCAGTTTCAGCATACTTCATTCTTATTGTTCCTGGCACAGCTTGCAGAAGAAAGGGATTCTGAGGAGATTTCAAAGCTACTTGTATACAGTATAATGGTTGTCAAAAGCCTAAATGAAGTAGCATCCAGTGTAACAATAACATGCTTGATACTGCTATACTTTAAATACAATTGTACTCTCTTTTGTAGAATAAAGAAGGATTAAGAGATGACCTAACAGTTATTAGTAGCCCAAATAATAAGGCTACTTCTTATTTAGTTGCATTTCTCTAGTGCAAATACGTTATGACACCCAATAATTTTATACTTGGAACCTAGAAGAATCTGCTTTCAAAGTTTAAAGTAACTGTTGGCATAAATGACTGTAAAAAGACTTTTGAAGTGGCAAGTATTAATCAAAAGTGGAAGAAATTCAAAGGCAAGTTAAATGCATGTTCACAAAGTTACAATTTTGCAAACAAGTTAGGTAAAAGGATGTTGAAAGGAGAAGCTGAGGAAGCGATAAAACATGGTTGAAATATATAGACAAAGTATCTCAAAACAGTTTTGTGAGATTCTCAGCAGAATGTTGAGTTATGCCTACTTTTGTTTTTCTTGATGATGATGAGGAGAAGGAGTGCAAGTGATTAAGGCATTATTGTAATACTTTAAGTAACTTGGATCATTTCCTGACACCTTAAAGCCTTAGGAAAAAAGTAGCTGTAAATACCTGTTTTCCGGCCACAATCAATGACATCATAGTTCTTAATAACAGAGGCTTGAAAGAGCTGTAATTTTTCAAAACCTCTTCTCTAGGCAATGTTGGATTTATTTATTGGAAAAGAGAATCAAAAGGTCTGTGTTTCAGAGTTCCCTTTTTTTTTTTTTTTGCATTGGTTTTATGTTTGGGATTTCAACGCATCTGGGTATCACCAAATGTGAGACTACTTCTACCCTCGAGTCTTATCGATGCTTGAATGTCCTTGACCTTACACAAGTGAGCTGGGAGTCCACCTGTCTGACTGTTGCAGAGACCCCCAGGCAGCAGCTATGGAAATATTCTTCCTGGCTATTATGAAGGTGCGTTGATAAAAGCTTTTCTACCTCTTGATGCATGTAAGGCGATGAGGAATCCCAGCCTTTCCATTTTGGGGAGTGCAGGCTGCCTACCATTCTGACTCTTCTCTCCCTCACCACAGAAGAGCTGGAAATTAAGTGGTTGAAATCACCGTGTACCTGAATGACTGTTTCTGCTGAAAAGCCAAATCAGGGGATGGTATTTTTCAACTTTTCTGTAATCACTTGATGTGCAGTTCCTGACTTCAGAGGTAAGTGTCGTGCCATCTTACAGTAACGGCTATCAGATAATTCTGCACGCTTACAGTTTTAACTATAAACTGGAAGTAGCTTAATATGCCTAATAATAGATATGATCATTGTCCTTATCCGAGCTTTCTGTAACTGATACTACCTATAACTCTTTGCATTTTTATGCGCCAACATAATAAAATTTTAGTCAAATTTTGCTTGTGTTTGCTTAAACAAGGTGTGTGCACATCTGCCTATCTCTCTCTGCCGTATACATATATCAAAATAGATTTTCAAGGTGGCAATGTGAAATATACAAGTAGAGTTCAGAGATTGGCTGTAGACCCAATCATATGTCTCATACTGAAAGAGAATTACTTGGCTGAATTTGTCTTAAAGAGATTTTGGCAGCTTTTGTTTGTATTTTCTGCCAGTAACAGACATCGAAATAAGCACAAAGATTTTTTTTTCCCCCTAAACTGCCAAATTAAAGCATTTGCTGTCAGTTCCTCCCAGTTCACTGCTCTTTCATAGAATCATAAAGTAACCAACTATGTGAACAAGAAAAAAATGTCTGATAAATGTTTGTATTGGGTTCTTTCCAATCAGAACTTCATAGAGATGTTGTGTTGGAAGGGACTTTAAGAGGTCATCTAATCTGTCCCCCTGCTCTCTGAGGGATCAGTTACACACAGGGCATTAGTGACAGACGTTTGTCTAATATTCTTTAAAAATAGTCATTGCAGGGGCTTCCTCAACCTCACTTAGCAAGATGTTCCAATATTATTCTTTTAATAAGAAAGTTTTCCAAAATATTTAAATTAAATATTTTTCTGATGCAAGTGCACTGATTACTTCTTTCCTTATCACCAGGGAATATGAAGAAGAATCGGTTACTTTTATAACAAAAAAATATTTATTTGACTACTTTTATCTCTACTGTTCTATCTCAGCTGTTTGATTCTCTTGATTGCCTCAGTGGCTATATATATAACATTGGTCTCACTGGTATAGATTTTGACCCTGTCATCTTTATTAAATATGGATCTGATATCCCAGTATATGCATGTATATATAAATATATTGAGAGAGAAAGAGACACCAAAGCTTCCAAGTGATCATTCTGTAATAAGTGTAAATACTCAGGGAATGTATTTCACAATTTCAGAAATTATGGAGCATAGATAATGTATATTTATATAGTTGATATCTTTGACTTTCCACTTGCTATATATATGTATAATACTACAGTGTATGTAAAAATGGTACAAAATTATGAATAAACTAAGAACACAAAAATTCATTTTGTATCCAGGAAGAGCTCCTGTGGCTTTGGGATAGTCACATTCTGCCTAGTGACCAGGATATAAAAGTGTGTGTGTCAGATTCAGGCTAATCATTTTGTAGTCAAACATTGTCCTTATGTGTAAGGCACAAAAACATACAAAGACACACACCAAAAAAAAAATCACAAACCACTCGTGCTTCTCAGCTTCTAAAACAGAAACAGAAAAATACCATTAAAAATATGTGCTTCAGTTTAGTTCAGATTTTTTAACCAATGAACTTTGGGCAGGATCACTTTTTTTTTTTTCTCTGAACAGTTCACCCAACCATCATCAAAATGAGTTGTAATGAAAAGAACCGCAATATCAAAAAAAAAAAAAAAAAAAAAAGCTTTGAAAGACCTTAAAGTTCTGAAACTTTTGATCCAACACATGTTGTCCACAGGTCTTCTTAAAGAGATTTCCAAAAGGGGAAATATATCCTTCTAGTTCCAAATACAAATCTGGAAAAAAGGTCAGAAGGGGAGCAAGCACCCTTATAAAAACTGGAACATTTGGGTCAATTTCCCACAATACAATATATTTTCAAAGTCTACTACTCATTTTCTGGCTTCTAGTTTTTATATTCTTTGGTATTTCATAGCAATTTATCTTTCATGTCACATGTTAAAAATAGGATTCCATGTCTTAACAAATGAAAAAGTTGTAAGATTTCATCATTGGTACTACTCCATACTCACCGTTTGTGTAGGATTGACACGCTCAGAAGCACAGAGATACTGAGTTAAGGCTTCATCCTCCATAAAAGAGAGCACATTTTTATTCAGAAAAGAAGTGGTATCAAAGTACTTTCTAGTTCTTTGCATGCACTTGTTTAAAGAAGCTTTTTCTCTGTTTCCCTTTCCCTATATTCCTCCTCTGCTCACCCACCTAAGAGAAAGTATCACTTTGATTTACTTTTTTCTGTAATGGTGTAAAAAGATTGTTGTAAAAATTCTCTAAAAGATATGTTTGGACTCAAATTTGTGAAACTTTTGTAGAACACTGTCTGGTGATGCAATCAGTACAATATAATAATACTGTCACAAGCAATTCTTTATTTTTCTCCTCTGTGTTTAATGCTGTGGCCTGAACACAACAAATGCAGTTCTACTTGATATGTATCTATAGAGAATGAAAAGAACTTTGGTAGCTAAAAATGACTGCCTTGTTAAAAACCTCACTCACTTCTCATTTGATCTTCTCTTTTGAAACCATTTTAAAATTGTGACAAAGATGAAAAAGGATCTCAGAGAAGGGCAAGCCATAGGCAGCATTTGAATATCTGGGGATCTGCCATATTCCTATACCAACACACTGGCTTAATGAAAAATTGAATAAATTACTGTTTATTGATTTTTTCACTATTAATAAATTGATGGGAGAGTCTGTAATGAGATCATGCCATTACAATGCGATCATAAATGAAACCTGTACATGAGTTGTTATTAAGGATGCATCCACATTTTCATTTTAGTTCACGTTTTTTCTGGACTGTAACTACTAAAAAAGTCTTTACTGTGAAAATTCCTGAGCTGTATTTTGTGCCCATTTCAGTAAGTACATCCATGTTTCCTACTGCTTGTTCTTTCCCTGATGCAAGATGGTTAATACAGGAATAACAGAAAAGTAGAAATCCCCTGTGTTCAAGAAGGCAGATTGCAAAGGACCATAGCCGAGGTGTGGATCTATGTGTAGTGTGTCAACTGGTGATGACAAAGGACTATATTAAAACATCCTTCTTCAAACACATTGTTTTAAAAGAAAGCATTTCACCCTGGAGGGAGCTCTGGGTTGAGCACATTATGTTCTGGATGACTGAATTGCAGCCCATGCCTGATCCCTTGTGCTGCCCATACCTGGATACACTGAGACTGGAGACTAGTGCCTGTCTTCCAGATCAGACTTCTTCTAAGCATGGAGTACTCAGAAGTGAGGGTAATGGTGAAGGTCTCAGGGCTGAGATGGCCACTTAAACCAGTTTGGATCACATCCTGATAGCCTGTCATATGAACTGATGGGCAAAGATAAACTTAACTGGAAGAAGCCTAGCTACAACCAGTTGTTGGAAGAGAAAAAAATTAGGTTGTCTGAATATGCTTCCTAAAGAAAAGAAGTGTAAAGCTGGTGGCACATTTTAGAGGTTGTTTGACTGGAATTACTGAAACATAAGAAAAATTATTTTGGAAGCTGTACTTGCAAACTAAAAGGCAGCATGTCCATTTCAATGTATTGGCTGGAAGCCTTTTTAAAGGATTCGAAGCAGGTGTGCATAAATATTTATAATGTCCGTTTCTGACTACCAGAGAACTTCCATGTTAATTTTATCAAGCTTTGTACATGATTAGACTAAGATTGAACAAATCCCAATGCATAATCTTAAATACAATTAGCCAAAATGTGGCTATGACTTGCTAGGTTTTACTCATATTTTAAATGGCAAGAGTTTAAATTAACTCAAAAATCCATCTCATATTGTAAAACTAAGATCCAGAATTTAAGGGACACAAAATGTTTTGGTTTGGTGCTATCTATAGTATTCTAAAATATTTATAGTACCTAAACACAAAAAAGGGTGCATTTAGAACTGCACGAGTCTTCACTCAGAAGTGCTTTATTTTGTCTAAGTCACACCCCGAACATAATTGTAACATACCATTTGAAGTTAATTATACTGTATGTAGGAAACACCCTGGATTTTATTGCAAAGCTGAATATGCCAAAGGTTTGGGTGCTTCCACTGCCAGCAGCTAGTATCATGGTAGGAAAGTCCAGCTTCTGGCAAAACAGGATAAAACAAGAATTTTTTATAGACATGGTGAAAATATACATATATTCATGAGTCAGTGGAATGAGTCAAAAAAACCATGTTTTCACTTGAGAGGAAGCAACTTTAACCCATAATACTGAGTCTTAGATGGGTCAGTCATATTTTTTTATTATAACTAGTTTTAGGACACCTTCTTCCTACCTCTCTATTACCTACCCTATGAATGAAGATCACAACATTCTCAGGGTTCCTTTTGATCTGGAAAACTCACATCTGAGACAGAAAAGGGCTTAGGGGACCACTTTCAGCTCAAAGAAAAATAATTTCCTTCAGGAGGAGAAACAAAACAGTATAAAACAGAGAAAGAGCTGTTACAGAACAAGCATAACACTAGAAGATATAGGTTTGTTAACTAGAAAATGGTGTCTGATGCCTACCTTTTCGAACTGCTGCTTAAGACATTCACCAGTGTGACACATTTCAATGAAATAGGGAATTAGCTGGCTAAAACTTTAATATGCTCTGAAAATTTAGGACTGGTATTGCTGTTTCCCCGAAAACTCTGGTGCGCTCCTGAGCCTCAGTGTGACCCTCTAAAAAAAGCACTGTAAGCATCTGATTCTTGTCTTACTTTATGTGCTCTCACTCATACCTTTTGCAGTGTACTAGGCTGATAGAAAAGTAACTGGATCCATAAATAGTCAGCAATTATAAGTATCACAAGAGCAGAAATATGTCTCTTAATAAGTCCCTTAGGTAAATTTGTATCTGACATAAAATAGCCCAATTTGATTTAAAAAAACAAAACAAAACAAACAAGCAAAAAAACAGAAATACCATAATTAAATTCTTTTCACTTAGCAGTCTTGTGTTGATTTCCCTCACCTTTTTGCATGTACATACAAAGTGTGTACAATAATCCTTGCTGGAATTTGCTTAGCATAGATTTGGTGAACACCAACAACAGGAATTTTATGACTTTGGTGCATAAGTAATTGTTGCAGTGAAAATTCCTGATTTTTCAAAAATAAATGGTGCATAAAAACACATAAAAGCTCAGTTAATATGTCTGAACTTGTTCAAGAACGTGGCCCAGCTCAACCAACGGAACTGGTTTTTTATTCAGCAGAGACCTCTTAAATTCATTGCCTCACTGCACAGTAAATCTGTTCTTTTAGCAGGTTTTTCTTTCAGCAGGTAGTCAATTAAGGCGGGGACAGGTGTCCTTATGATGTATATCTTTGCAGTGAAGTGTATGTTCTCACAACATTTCAGTTATCTTTAAATTTCATCATATATTATTTAAACAGTTGTATCTTAACTAAGTTTATGATTTCCTAGGGTAACATGACTATATTTTTAAGCATATAGATGTTGAGGGGAGCATACTTGTATTAGAAAGTCTCTTTCTTTTCACACTCTAATTCTATATATTTTAACCAGGGAAGAAATATACCCTCTTCTGTTTGTAATTCTCACCCTCTACTCTTCCATTACCAACTGGTATATGCACTTCAACTTCATGTAGATAAATAAAGGAACACCATAAAGTTATCATTTAGAAATTTAGGATAAGTGGTAAATAGAACATTTAAAACATACAAGCATTACATTGCTGGTCTTCAATGTTAGGGGAATTTCATACCCTAAATGTCAAAAAGGACATATGTGCATTTGGGGTGACAGAACACAAACAAAGCTGTAATGTTTACCAGATTAATTTTTAACTTCTGAGCCTTACAGTGGTGACATTTATCGCTGTAAAAAAATAGAAAAAGGACTGCAGATTCTTTCATCAAGTGTACGCCACAGAAGCCTAATTTTTAATTAAATTCCCTACAATTTAGTGTTCATAGAAACCAAATAATTGAAATATTAGATGATTCTGAAATGTAAACCTTATTTCTAATGTAGGCATTAAATGCTGTTATAAACCACCATTCTAGTCTTAATTGAATTTTCAAAAATCTCCATTATTTAAAAAATAATAAATGTACTAATGGAGTTTGATAAGATTACTGTAACTGAACACTGCTATAAGCTCCAAATACTAGGAACACTGCATACACTGCAGATGAATTAGCTGTTCTTAAATTAAGGAATATTACAGTCAGTAATGGTATGACATTCTTTTTTATGGTCATGGCTTGGGTTATAATGTGACAGAAAAAAAATGTAATGTTTCCAAAATGACAGTTTTTAGATTTGTGTTGCCTGAGGTAGTTCAGCTGAACAATAAACTATAATTTGATTGATGGAAAATTGAAGTGGTTCATCTAACTTGCCAGGCTGTCTTACCCAAGGCTTTGGTTTTGCATGTATGATGATGTATCACAGTTTTAGAGATAATGTTGTTTGTATTATACATGAGATTTTTTTACACATAAAAATGAAGACTTCATTACCCAGTAAAGACCAAAATATGCTATGGATTAGCAAGGAATCAGATTTGTTTGAGAATGGATTTGTACATCAAAATGTGCTCTCTTTGTGAAACCAAATGATAAATAACATATAGGACCAGAGAGCCTTTATTTTTATGAGCAAATCAGCCATATCACTGGTTATGAAATTATTAACTTAAAGGAAGGGTGACATCTGCACTCAAAAGAAACAATCAGAGAGTGGCTGCTTTTCCTTTTTCCAGAATTAATCCTGTGAAATAACAGACTGGTCAGCAGAAATCTTTTAGAAAGGGCAATAACATTTTTATAGATGTATTAATATATACTTGTGAAGGAAAAAAAAAAAGACGAATGAGAAAATAATAAAGATATTAGTAAATGCATATTGGTAACAGTTATATAGGGCTTGGGTTTTATTTTTTTTAATTATTGATGTGTTGTGTGTACAGCAACAGCTTCAGAAAAAATTACTCTGTAATATTTTTTTTTTGCATCTGTGAGGACAATTTTGAATTGCTCAAACCGTTCAGTCACCAGCCATTTTTCCCCTTAAATATTTTGCATCAAGCAGGCTGTTTGTCCTCCGCTCTTATGTCATCAAACTAGTAAGACCAGCCATCTCCAGACAGATGAAAATAAGGCATGGCATCTAGTTTCAGCTGCTAAAGGAAGACAGATTTGAGAAAAGGATCATATAGCTGGGAGTATGATTATAATGTCTTGTTTTGATTCTTTTTTTTCCCTTCATTTTCATTCGAAAGGAAAGGCCAGCTGTTGAGCCATTTTGAACAAGGGTCTTTCTTGCACTTTCTCTTCCTCCCTAAGTACATGAAATAGCTAATATTGGCTTTCCAAGTGAAACTGTAACACTTGAACTTGAAGAAACAGGAATATTACATCCCTCTCTGCTATTTATTACACTGCCAAACACTAAACAAGGCTATGATCAAACAAAACTGTGGTAATCCAGTCTTCTGGGAGATTTAATTGGCATACTACACTCTTTATTTTTTCTACAAATGTCCTGAATTACACACGGTCAAGAGTTGGAGCTTAATCGGCAGATAGAGCTTCTTATTATTGCACAGAAATGCAGGAGAATTGTATTTGAGACTATCCTTGAAGTAACAGAAGATCTGTCTGTAATGAGATTTCCAAAATTACTGTAGGGAATTCTCTACAGTGGAAGTGCTTTCTTCTTGGGTCATTACATTGCCATAAGTCTTAATTTTCCAGGCATTTTACTCCTTCTCCCTCTCTGTCATGCTTATCACAGTTCAAATCTGGAAATACCATTGTCTTTTCCAAACTGCAGCTTAAAACTGAACCGTGTATTCAAGAAGATTAATAGAGAAAATGCATCAACAGTAGGATTGGCCTTTCTCTGTTAGAAAACCAAACCAAACAAACAAAACAAAAACAAACAAACAAAACCAGAAATGTCGAAAGACAGCTTTTCTGTGTTTTGTAAAGTAAACCAAAGCTGCAAGATGAAAACTGCTTTTATTTAAGGAATATGGAGAGAAATCTAATTATGGAAAGAAAGTAAGGATCAGCTAGAAACATAGGACTGGAGAAGATATGTTGGGTCTTCTATTCAAACTCACAGACAGCTCATTATATAATCCTTTTTATGGAGTTATTGAGCTCTATCTGAAAACCATTTAGGGTAACTTTTACTGAATGTCTGTTCAGGAGGTCATCAAAGTCTTACTGCTTGGTAGACCAGTGAGTTGGGAATGTCCTTCCAGTTTCCAGAAAAACAGAGTAACTGACAACTTATTTCCAGTTCCTCAGGCCGAGGTAATCAATATAATGTTTGATCTGAAGTAGCTCTTCTTTCATCCTAGTATTACTAATGGTTCATTGATAGACATATCTATTTTGGGAAATCATCCAAGGAAAGCAATTGAAGATGGGTTGGTAGGAGGAGTGTTAGTTGGTGACCATGGGATCACCACTGTTTTGGAGCCATGAAAAGGCAAATTTACAAAGTGAGGGGTCAGAGCCAGGGAACTATTCATAACACTGCAGC
Organism: Rissa tridactyla; assembly: GCF_028500815.1. Taxonomy (NCBI): domain Eukaryota; kingdom Metazoa; phylum Chordata; class Aves; order Charadriiformes; family Laridae; genus Rissa; species Rissa tridactyla. Next base: position 34,019,417 of record NC_071467.1, on the reverse strand, counting down.
TTGGTAGTGGTTACAGTTCCTGTTGCCATCATTCAAGGATTAAATGAAACTAAAAGTATACTAAAGGAAACAAAAGCAGAGGAAAACCAGCAGGGGTGATCCGCTTTTCCTGAGAACATCAGGAAGGGGGAAGAGAGAGCTAAACTAAAAGGCAACATCGGTCCAAGGAATAGCAGTGTGAAATTGGTCCTGAGTGTCTTCAAGTTGGGGAAAAAAAGGAAGTTCTGAATTGGCTGGTCACTGAAAACTCTGAACATTCTTCTAGTTGGAGCAGTGGGGTGAAAACCAACCTGCTTTTAAGACATTTCAGACACTTTACATCTCCTGGCAAACTCCACCCCAGCTTGAGTTTAAAACGTCGTCTTCTTTCTTATGAGACTTTTTCCCATTATTTATATGCCTCTGATTATACAGGTTTTGGGGTGCTTATGCATACATTAATCCCCTTTTTGAAAGGTCTCTTTAGCTGTTACACAGGCTACTGTTATATGTAACACTTTTGACTTGGAAAAGCTTCAGACCTCAAGTTCTTGAGCTCAGTTTAACCATAATCAGGGTTTCCAACCCAACTGACTTTACCACTCAATTCCCATATCAAAATAGATACTTCTGAAATCCCAGACCTTACCTACTGTCCTACTTTTGTATATTTTCCCTTTCATTTAAATTGAATCAACTTTTTAATTAACTCCATGTTAATTAATTACTTAAAGTTATTTTCTCCAAAAGTACTTCTGGGGGATACTTGATTAAGAAACACATCAGCTAAACACATCTAGGAATACAGAGTTCCTTTGGCTATTAGTTGCATTTGTTCTCCAAAGTATACCCTGAGAATTAAAATTTCTCAGTGTCATAACTGTCGAGAACAGTGTTCCTCTCTGTTAATTTTACAGATAACTCTATGCATAAACCATCCATATCTGATTCCCTGGGTACAGACAAGACTTTTATCATTAACTACCCCAACAGACTTTCAACAGCCTTCCAAAAAGTTACTTTGGCCCTAGAAAATCCCTTTTCATGCCTATTTCTTCTTTTTTTTTTCCATTATGTTCTATCATATGCAGTACTTTTCTGCCACTTTTCCCCTTTTTGTCTGTATTTCTGGATGAGCCCAGACCTGTATTTCAAACCTGTTTTCTTCTGCAGGGAACTGATCAAGTTCCTTTTGTCCCCAAATGTCTGTTTCCTGTTCTCCATCACTAGTACAGGATTCTCTATTTTGCTGGTTCCTGGCATTTAAGGCTACTTCAAAAACCATTAAAAAAAAATCTGTAAAATGAGCAAAAAAAAAATTTAAATGGGCCTATGGTAGTAACTCAACTGCCATGGTACCTCAGTGTCTCACTAACATGCAGAAAAATTGAGACAGGAACCTAGTAGTATCTAAAATTTTCATATACAGAAAACTAAGACAGATTGATTAAATGTTTGTCCAGGGTCATACTGGAAGTTCGTACAAAAGTATAAAAATATTTACTGCAGTTTTCTTGTATCTCCAGTCCCATGCCTTAGTCAGAATACCTACCTGCCCTCCATCCACCTGCAAAACAGAGTATAGAAATACTATGGGACTGTTCAAATGGCAATAGGAAAAGAAGACCCTCAATATGCAATGGCCCATCAAACTTTGTGACAGTTCACCCTTCACTTTTTCCTGGTAGTTATTGTCACAGCCATCTGTATGCTGATTTGTTTAAAACATAGTTTGTAGAATATGCAACCGAGCATCTGATCCTTAATGTACACATCTAAATTCTTTGAGCTCTTTGAACATTAAAGAAAAGCAACCATTTGTGACTTTTTAATTGGTGTCAGTTGGCTGTATCATTGTTACTACATGACATATGTTACAAGGACTGTTCCTGCTGAAGCTAGGTGCATAGAATGTCACTTTACATTTTTTGCAAGTAGCCAGTATCTCATCAGTTTTGCATAGCACATCATTAGCAACATCACACAGTGTGACAGTATATTATGCCTAAATATGAAATGCAGATTCCTAGCTGAAAATATATTATTTTTAGGTTGGAAAGTAGTTTCTGTACCATAATGTGTGTTCCTGAACCAAAATGATTCTGTGGTCTGTCACAAAATTGCAAGCTGACAGATTCTACAGAAGAATCTTTTACATCTATTCACATTACCAACACATTGCAAACAGTTTCTCATTTGTTTTGGCCTAAGGTCCTCTTAATCCTGTATGACTGCTAGCAAGCTATTTCCAGTAAGCGAATATAGAAACAGATTTTTTTTTTACGATTTTTTTCAAGTACCGAATTTCCATGCCTTCTTTCTAGCTGATTGAAGAACATAAGAGCCTTCCCAAAAAGCAGCATCCTTCATTGGTTTTGAGTGTAAAAATGCTAGTGTGAAACATAAACAAAGATCTCTCACAGGGACAAGAGATGAGTTTGAAAACAAATGACATTGCAAGGGTATCTGTCCCACTGAAAAATTGGAAAACCAAGGGGCAGTACTTATATGAATCCCTTTCCTTTTTCTGAGGCCAAACCACATTTGTAAAAGTGCAGTCAGAAAACCTGGGAAAGGCTTTCTGTAGTATGGAGAACCAAAGCTGCAGAGTACCAGCCTTGGAATACCTTAAAATGTACTCAGACCAAGTGCGCATGATGTCTTCTTCAAAATACACTCTGGTGAATGTTACACAGAAAAAAAAAAAAAAAAAAAAAAAAACAAAACCAAACATTAAAAAAGTACTTGTTTCATGCTTAGAAGTAGCTGTGAAAAATTATATAGAGGGAGCATCCTGACTTACAAACAGCAGAACAAAAAAACACACACACACACAAAAAAAAAACCAACACAACAAAAAAAACCCCCAAGGAGAAGTCCTGGAGTACTCTATCTCCTTTTGATACCTTTGTGTGTTTCCTCACACTTAGTTGCTCTTTAAATTTCTCTCTTCCCAGTCTGCTGCTGCTGAGGCAATTATCGCAGGACAGTCCCCCCTGCAGATGTTGCAAGGGTTGCCTTTGACCCATCAGTGCATTTATAGCTGCCTAACCAGCCTCCCCAGACTTGGCAGAGATCTTGCCAAGTTACCCGGAGGTCTGGAGGGGTTTGGGCCCCTCTCTGCCTGGAAAAAAGCATGAAGATGACTCTAATGAAAAGAGTCTGGCACACACTGAGTATCTCTTTGCAAGTGGAATTCAAGATACCACTCTTCAGCAAAAGTATATGATACCTCTCAGGCTAACAGCTTGGCTTCCTCGCAACGTCCCAGTGGGGACATTCTCCCTTTTCTCACATCATTATCCACAGCCTCTAATGCTCTACCCACTAGTTCCAGGTGAGCTCTTCCTTAGCCTGGCAGAAATCAAACCATTGAAGGAAGATAGCGCACAGCCCATACCACTTTGGGTTGTTGGTTTGTGCAGCACCTGTGAAGAACACTTAGGATTAAATGAGCATTCCTAGCCCATGGGCACTGACAGAATGGATAATCAAAACAAGTCACCGGGCAGATATGTTTTGCCTATGTGACTGGAATCACTTGCATAGGTTGCAAGCGTGGTATGAGACACCAGAAGGCACATCTAAGAGTCCGTGAGGAATGAGAATGCTAATGTGAGACAGTGAGTAAAGTCCAATTCGAGGAATGTTTCCTGCCAATGTCCTTGACTTCTTTTCCTTCATTAGCATTTCAGTGAAGTTCTCCTTAATCCTCTTGATCCTCCTCTGCCACACTAAGCACTACAAATGGATTCTCTAAAGTTTTGCCACTGCTTGTGACCGGATGTCCAAAGAGACTTACTTAATTCTTGGAGCAGGTCCTGAGGAAGGCCATGCTTTTCTCCATATTAGCTCAGGTAACAGGGGTAAACAGCCAAGCTACAGAACCGGCTCACAGTCAAGCACCAATATCTTATTGCCAAATGGTGATAGCTGAATCTTCTGCTAGGGAGAGGTAGTTTGCAGCTGTGGCATTAGTGTTATGTTGACCTGATTTGTGGCTGTCTCAGTCAGACTGTGGTCTTGCAACAAAATAAAACATCTTATAGCTGTGGATGGTCAAGTCCTGTCTTCCCAGGATATATTCTTGGGCCATGTTATAACCTTCCTTCATGTCCTCAAGCTTTATCTGGTACTGAGCACTGACTGTCTATAACTGTGTTGCATCAAAAAGACAGCACTTTAAGGATTCACTTGTAGGAAGAAACAAACAGGGTCATCAAAGCCATCATTGTTAGCACAGTGATTGGTTGTACTGCTGCAGTGGCAGAATCTGAAAGACCTGTGTAAATATTCAACTCTGTCTTCATATGTGAAGATGATTCTTACGGTTAAAAAAAAATGTTTCCATCAGGTTAAAATTATTTTTGCATCTCGTGAATCCTTCCCAACATTATTAATGGCTGTTAGAAAAGAAGGGACTAAAACTACTAGATAAATGAGGCTTTATTTAATTTATTCATGACAGTAGAATGACAGCAGGCATCATCTCTTGAAAGAACATTTGTTATAGATTCCTTATAGAATTAAGGAATGGCTAAAAATTCTTCTCATATATTAATCTTTTGTGAAGAGATCTAAACTGTGAGAAGAGATCTGAGTGCACATTTAATAAAAGCATTATGCCTTTTGTAACATTGTATTTGAAGGAGGCAGACATAGAAGAATTGATTGAAACCAGTCTTATGCAAGAAGTTATGGATTCTGCAAATAAAAAAGTCCAGGAGAAAATGGAAGGTCCTTATAATTGCAGTAAACTCTTTAGAACATTATATAGGCCAAAGACTGTAACTTTGTCCTCATGTAACACTCTTATTCCAGAAAAACTTAGAAATATGTGTGTAGTTAATGAAACATGGATTTTTTTCAAGGAAATATTCATTATTTTTCAGTCTCATTACAGTCCATTTCAGACATGGACAATACATTGAACTACTTTCATGAGGTGAGGCTTCTGAAAGATCTTTAGAGTTTAGTGCTGAATTAGATACAAGCATCACAAATACAGAGCTTACTCTGCACATCTGAGAAAGGTCAGTTACCAGAAAGTCTCTCTCCTTTGCTTTTGAAGGTAATGCCATGACACCAGTCATGAGGTCTCATTTTTTATCAGTTAAGAAACTTAAATAATTTATTCTTTTTTTTTTTAACAATTATTTCTTAATTCATAATCCATTAATGATGTTAAACTCTAATTCTCGGCACAGAGCTTGTGGAGATAAAGGCAAAATGGCTAAAATTCAGAAAAGGAATGTTGATATCACCAGTTCAGTCTCAGGGGCAGACACAAGAAGAAGACTGGATTTCTCAGGGATTCATACATATGTTTAAGACGTACATATATATATAGCAAAGGTAATACAAGTCATTTTTTACACTTTCATGTTCAAGAAGCAACACATTTTCTGCTCAGAAGTGGAGCTAGTCACACTGGTCCATGCCTTTATCTAAGCTAAACTGTGTGATCTTGGTGTGACACGGAGCCCCACAGAATTTCTCAATGACCCTTCTTCAGCAGCTTATTAAGTATATGAGACTTAAAAGACCTTTGCATTAGTTGGTGTTTCCCTTTCCAATGCTGGGGTCCTGTTTCTGATATTAAAAGTTTCATTTGGTTGAACCAATGTATGTCAGGGTATATTACTTATGTATGGGTACATAATAATACGGATAGTATGTAATATACCCTGCATATGAATGTATACATATATATATATGAATACACACAGGAGTTCAAAACCTGCTCTTGAGTCCAAATTAACCTGGCATTGAAATTAATTGGGCATGGTATGTTTGCACTTGAGCATGGGCTTTGGCAAACCTGAGAGACAGCAGGAACCTGCGTCCTGCACTGTGAGGCTTGGTGCCTGACTGATGATTTGTCTTCTGTTCAGATGTGGAGTCATATTACCCCACTCTATCCTGAAAAGCTTTGTGACAGCCTCTTCTGGGGTTTGGGCCCCTCACTACATGATGGACATTGAGGTGCTGGAGGATGTCCAAAGAAGAGCAGTGAAGATGGTGAAGGGTCTAGAGCACAAATCTTATGAAGAGTGGCTGAGGGAACTGGGGTTGGTTTTCCTGGGGAAAAGGAGGCTGAGGGGAGCCCATATCGCTCTCTACAACTACCTGAAAGGAGGTTGTAGCCAGGTGGGTGTCGGTCTCTTTTCCCCGGTGACAAGTGATAGGACGAAAGGAAAGGGCCTCATGTTGCGCCAAGGGAGGTTTAGGCTGGATATTAGGAAAAATTTCTTCAGTGAAAGGCTTGTCAAGCATTAGATCAGGCTGCCCAGGGAAGTGGTTGCGTCACCATCTCTGGAGGTATTTAAAAGATGTGGCACTTAGGGACATGCTTTAGTGGTAGACAAGGCAGTGTTGGGTTTATGGTTGAATTTGATAGTACTAAAAGTCTTTTCCAACCTAAATGATTCTATGATTGTATGTTCTCCAAATCTTTCCAGAAAGCAGCAAGGGAGAGCCCCTGCTCTTCTGAAAAGAGGCATGGAAACGCTAGGGATGTATGGCCACCAACTGTGGCCCAAGTAATGGGCATACTTTATTTCCCCATCGGAAAAACACAATGCCATCACAGAGGCTTCAGAGGTAGATTTCTTCTCTACTTCTGAGTTGTTTAGCTTTACCACTCAAACAGTGTGATCCCCATTTTTTTCTTACTTCCATCTCTCCTAATTCCAACTGAGGTCACACTGTCATTCCTAATATGTGATAGCTGCAGGTTGACTAAGATACCTGGCATCTGTGAAGATAAGGCATTAAGAATTAAAAGAATTCACTATAAAAGCAGAAGTCAAAAACAGTTAAGACATTAGGTCCAGTCCATAAAATGTAGCTACACAGTGTTTTCCTTTCATATGACTGTTACACCTTTGTAATTGTACCTCTGAAGAGTCAAGCCTCACCAAAGGCTTTGCTGCTGAGCTCTGTCCCAGTTTGTCTGGAGCACATCAACGTCAGAACTTGGCACCACTGACCTCTGAACTCCCTTGAAGTGGGGAAACTATTCCCTCTACTGTACTATTTTTTTGCTTTCACTACTAAATCCGTTATGAATTTTACCTCCATTATAATTTTACCTCACATCTAGTGAAGAAATTCCTGTCCTTGTTAGAGCTTGCTAGTCTTAAAACTGTAGAGTCTGTGCTTCCACTATCTCTGTGGAAGCTGTATGATGTAGATAATATTGTTGACCTGTCTAATGCTGTTAAATGGTCCCTCCTAGTCTGTTTACAGTTTTCCTGCCAAGCTGGGATCAGAACTATGACCTTTTGCCCCACCTCATATGTCTAAGCCTTAACTTGTCAATCATCCCAGATTTTCTGCTTTTGCTGTGTTTCAGCAAGGTTATTATGGTGCGCTAAGGCCATAAACCTACTTACTCTCTTGTGGAAGTCCAGCACATATGGTACTACTGACTCCTCTGATGCTTCCAGCATGATTTTCTGCTTGTCCCTCGCAAGATCAAGGAGCTCTCTCACCCTCCTGTAAACAGGAGCATGTAAGGCATAAGCCCCATGGTCTCTTCTGAGACCCCTTGACATGCAAGCAGAGATTGCTATAGTTACTTGTCTTCATATCCCTACTTTTGGCTTTGTAGGTCTCAACATGACTTTGGCTGTCCAAGTAGACCCTCACAAACCCCTCCCCATTCTCTTGTCCTTACGTTGCTGGTAATGACATAGGAAGACCAAGAAACTTCAGTACCCAAATCGCTTCCAGAGTACTTTGAGGGTATTCCAAAAAACATTTGTGTTTTATTTGTACATTTCCTGATGAATTTTCATTCTTAAATCATCTGAAAGGGCCATCCCATCAGATGATTCTATAACTCAGAACGTACTTAAGAAGATACAAAAGATTTTGTTTTGAAATGCAGTAGATATGATTCAACAAAACAGCACCAAATATTATCTGTGATCAAAATTAGATGAAATGGGAAGCAGAAGAACATGCAAATTGGTAAAGAGGCCAAACAAAGTTTTAGCTGGTCACTTGTTGTGTCTCTAACTGTGGACAGTACCAGATGAGGCAGAGGACATTTTAAGAACATGTGATGCAAAATTAATAAACTTTGCTCATATGAAGTTTCTTTATAGCCCCTATCATAATATTCCTTGAAGCAGGAATCTCTTACTTTTTTTTTTAATCTCAATCTTTTTTTTTTCCTTTTTATTGCTTTAACAAATTTTACCTTAACTGAAGAAGCAGCCTTGCTTGTAGCCTTGAAAGACTTTTTTTAGGTGGAAAGATAATTGAAAGTTAGTAAAGTCACAGAGAAATGTAAGGCAGAGGAACTCTGTCATAAAGACCACATATCCTTCTTAGATATTGGAATTATTCATTTTTTGTTTCTTTTGGTCTTGTCTTCCAAACAGGTATTTAAAAATATATAGTACACATTGTACTAATATCTTGGAGAAAAGAAAAACTGGAAAAATCCCACAGAATGGGAACATTTCTGTCATACATCATAAGAATTTTTTGCACTTCTGAACGAACATACTATCCTACCCATTGTGTCTTCTACGACTTTGTGAGGATCCCAATTCTAAATACCAGTTATATTTAACTTTATTTCTATGTTTTTCCTTTTATATCCAGTGGATTTTATTTGTCTTAAGAAGCACTATTTTGTACAGGTGCTTAGGTAGAGTCACATCAGTCCTTTTAGTCTTCTAATTACGTAGCTTAATTTCACATCTGGAAGTTTTACCTTGCAATAATTGAAAGACATGTTTGATCTGAAGAGAAAAGGGAGATCTTATTCAGTATGAAATCAGACTGACATGGTAACATTTGGATTAATGAATTTTTTGTTAATTTTAGAAGACTTACCTTCCAAAGTAATTTAAGGTTTCTGTGTTTGTTGATACTGCTTTTTAATGTGACAACTGTGACATGCATTTCCACAACAGATGGATTAATGTCATTTTTTTTAAAATTACTTCACCTAGACAGGTGTTTCCTGTATATGTTTGACATGAGATTAAACATTGCTCCAGATGTTCTGTTTGTAGCAAAGCCAGTTAATTTTATTAGAACATTTAATCACAGATCAACAGTGTAGTAGAAATGCAGCCTATGTGAAGCAGATATTTAACAGAACTTCCTAATGTGGAAGAATCTATATATGGCAACGAGGTACACAGTTTTGTAGGTGAATCCCATAAATGTATTGATGTGGCATGCTACATTTTCTGAATTTAGACCTGAAGTCATGCTTACCTAAAAGAATTTTCACACAGGAGAATTATTTTTGATTGGAGGATATTGATAGCATATACTCTTCCTGATGTTTACCCACATATACATCACCTCACTAACTTAAGGTAGAATTTAAAAACAGTGTACCAGGAATTATAAGAGATTCTTTATCTTTGAGTGTGGGGAGTCTTGCACTATTTTAACACTTGCTTACCTTATTCACAAATTGCATACATTCACAAGTAATTGCCCTGCTTGCAATGCATGCACTAAGATCTTTTATGCCGAACTTAAATATCATTGTATACCTAGCTATTCTTCCATTAACATTAGCTATAGATTTCCCATTAATTATTACATCAGATTTATTCATCATTAATAAATTAGATCTCTGTGTTCTGTCATGGACTGCTTGGGCCTTACGAAACAAGTGAAGAAAAAGCTTGAATGTAGCCCTGGTGATTCCTGGGTAAATGTGAAAATATTCATAATTTTTTACTTTGAAATATTAGTTTATGTATATGGACTAATAACAACTTAAACCCCTGTGATGATTGATGTTTTTTGTTGGCCCGTCACCTCATTGTATAGAAGTTTGTTTTAATGAGTTTCTCTAATGAATATTTTATATTGATACTTGGATGAATGGCATATGGTAAATGCAAGGTAAATTACAGCTCTTTAAATAAATATTTTTCATAAATTATTTATTTTGTGATGCCTGTATTGGTTAGATGTCATGTCAGATGAAGACTGGAAATTATTTACTCTAATACTTATTTGAGAGTTGAAAAAGTAAAAGACTCTTAAATATTAACAAGCTTCCAATATACTCATGTAATTTATGGGAAACTACCATAAATTGTGTAAGATTACAATTTTGTGAGGACAGTTTTACTTGTATCATGCAAAATAGAATAATCTCTTGTGTCTTTACAAGAAATTTTATTTATTCATACAAAAAATATTGTGCTCTTCCTGCTAAAACCTATTTTGATGAATTTCTAGCTTCCAAAGGATTATGTGTTCTTGTCAACTGTCATTATTTCAATGATAAATTCCTGATTATTTTTAATGGTGACAAAAATTAAAGTTAAAAATCAACATCAACATGGATAGGGGATTGAGTGCCCTTGGTTTGTGTCGCAGTCTATGACTCTTAGAAATGAAGCTGCAGAACATAGCTATTTCAATGCTTAATAATGACCCACTTCTAGATCCCAAATGAATTACTCCCACTGTTATTACCCTCACTGAAATTAGAAAAAGCTGAGGGCATTTTAGCATCTTTCAGAACGGAACCATTTTTCCTTTTAGATATGCCAATGCCTACCATATAAAAACAAACCACACTGTAAGACAGCCACTGAAACTCAATCACAAAACTGCAACAGTGTCTAGATACTGTAATCTTTAAATGCGCCATGTTAGAGATGAATACAGTCTATTTGTGTTCACCTGAAGGTAACTAGACAAAAATGGGAGATTTTAAGTTGAGATATCATCTGCTATGCATACTCCTTGAATACTAGGAGCTAATTTCATGACTGATATATTCCATATGCTTTCTGGAATAAACAAAGCAGAGTCCTCAAAAACTGCAAGTAAATCACATCTGTTTTCAAGAGATTTTTATATGTCTTTAATCTAAATTTATAATTCAGGGAATAATTCTGATGTGGAACTTTTTCTCATATGTATACATATACAATGATCTGCTTTGCACACTGTTCAGGATGGTGGCTAAATGCATGATCTAGTCTTTAGTAAATAAAATATCTTGAAAGTACTAATATATCATTGCTTTTACAGAAGTCTTTAAGGAATAGTCCATGAAAATGGTACACAGTGGATATTGATTATACAAACTAAGTGAAAGTGTTAGGGCAATTCATGTCATGTGGTAGTACTCTCATTGAAGGCTAAGATCTCAACATGACTTTGGCTGTCCAAGTAGACCCCCGCAAACCCCTCCCCATTCTCTTGTATTCACGTTGCTGGTAATGATATAGGAAGACCAAGAAACTTCAGTGCCCAAATAACTTCCAGAGTACTTTGAAGGTCCTCAAAAAGACATTTGTGTTTGGTTAAAGCACTTCATGTCATGTGTTAGCATTCTCATTGAGATGAATGGCATGACACGTTGGTTTTTCAGTTGAGTTGAGTTTTAGTCTAGTGGCCAGTTCAAAACTGAACTTGTTAATTATGCCTTACAATTTTCTCCATGGAAAGGTAGTGTTCGTTTGTTACGGACGCTTCTGTTACAGCTGATAGTTTGAGTTGACTTAAGTAAACTTCCCAATAACTATATTGAAGATAGTGGGTGAGCTTCATGTTACATTAGAACTCACATCAGGGCCATATTGGATTATAAATCATGTAGAAAAAGAAAAAAAAAAAACATTTTGGTTTGGGGATATTTTAAAAGTATCTGTCCTAGTTTTCTTCCAGGGCTTCAGCTATGGTCCTGCGTGATTTAATAGGACTAATAAAATAAAAGAATACATTTTTTCTTGTCAACTTGAGAGCTTAGATGCACTCCAGAAAATAACAAATATTCAGAACATTATCATCCAAATTCCTAGTTAAGAAGAAATCAGAGGTGGGGAGTTAACTGTATGTGATTCAATATTGTTTTAATTTACATGTACACCAACTCTGCAAAGTCATGGTTGCAGACAGTAGACCATTCTTTCAGTCCAACACTGAAATATTTACCCAAGACAGTAGTTCTCCTTTTTCTACAAAACACTTATGAGAGGCCAAAACAAACAACAAACTCTTCTAATGTTTTTTTAATTTCTTTTACCTTGACCAGGATCTGTGTGATTCTGTGATTAAAAACAAAGACAATAATGCATATTATATTTCCCCCAAACTGAACATTTACTCATATTTTAAAGAAAAAAAATTAAACAGAATTTGGAGATGATATCTAAAAGCTATAGATGACTGCTATAATGATATTGCTGTGAATATTTGCCTTAGAAACTGTTCAAAGAAATGGTACACTTCATACATTAAGGCTGTCAACAAATTCAGGCAGCCATTCATATGGAAGTCACATGTAAACTGTGTTTTCTAGTTTGTTAAATTTTATTTTTTCACAACTATTGTTCCTTTCCTGAAGAATGCTGACCTGTGTCTATGCCCAACCCCTTTCAAATATTACACATTATATTGGAAAATTCTGCTTCAGTGATTAACTGTAGTTTTCTGTTATTACAGGCTGATTCTTACAACCTGATTTCCTACTCGTTCTTTAGAAACCTCAGTAATGTTAGTAGCCTTATCTTTTTGTAAATGTTATTCTATTTTACGTTTTGATTTGCCTTTTCTTGGATTCTACTAAGTAAAGAATCCTGTTCCAATAAGTACAAAAATCTCACGCATGAATGTGCATGTACAAACTAGTGACGAGTATGTGCTACACGTCCCCCTCTGTGCTGGATCCACAGGAAATATATGTCTGTTATAGCCACAGCTACAGGGGATTGGTTTGTTTTCTCAAGCTGTAGTAGCTCATGCTGTTAGCTCTGGAGGCGCCTGGTGTAATCTACAGTGGGTTATCCAAGATGGTATCTGTTACACAAATGCACAGATACCCACACAAGCAAGTTCATTGCACATTCTGTTGCATAATTCTGCAGCAAAAACTGAAGGTTACAGTAGACTTTGGGTGGAAAATCAGTTGTGGAGGAAAAAGGAGAAATGATTCTCTTTCTTATTCTCCCAGGTGGAATGGGTCTGCAGATGCCATTCCCTCCTGACACTCATTCTGGAGTATCTCTGTTTCCTCACTATCGGCATCACCATGATGTCTGACCAGGAACACTTCAACATCCCAATATTTCTTAGCAATGAGCTCTATAGATAGTTTACCATCAAGAGAAGGCTTTGTAGTAAAGCTGGTAGCTCAGCTGGAAACTATGCTGTCTCCAGAGCCAGGTGTGCTGCTGCTCAGACAGCTTTCCGTGCCGGTAAGCACTTGTAGTTTGCCACCAGGGGCTCCTTAGTCTGTCAGACCTAGGTTGTCAGTTGTGTTGGGAAGTACTTTTCACCAGAGTCAGAAGACATTACAGAGAGAGTGCAGACATTGTTAAGA
>NC_071467.1:33883611-34001111 GCF_028500815.1 Rissa tridactyla | reverse complement strand
TCTGTCACCTACTCTTCCACCTGTCCCTGCTACCTGGGAGATGCTTCCCCTAGCCAAAAGTGTCTCTCGAATGTCTTTGAAAGTTCTCTTTCAAAATTTTCAGCAATAGAAACAAAAATGTTGACAACAGGCTGCAAGTATCCTGAGGTCACAGTATATTATGCTGACAAATTCTGTTCCCCACCCCGCTTTGTGTAAAACTTATGTGCTGTGTTTTGTTATACGACCGTTGGACGTAGGAGAGGGCATTGTTTTGCTATATGTTTATGTAGCACTAAGCACAATAGTGTCCTAGTCTATGATTTGGGCTGCCAGGTGCTCTGCTAATGCAAATAATATATATAAGTGGCGCACAGTCTCCTTGGGCACAGACCACATGTGAGGTAAATAGGATTACATCCTGCAGGTTAAAACTAGCCTACTATGGTAATACAAAAATGTACACCAGCCACATGACCCAAGGGGATCTTCTTGACTGCCTCTTGATAACGCAGGCTACAGAGCAGTTGTCTGACCAAAGGAGAACTAAGCCGTTCTTGAATTTCACACCTTAAAACATCAATGCTACTGAGGCAGGAGAAATTTCCCGTTAAATGATTCACAGACTTAATCCCTTTGATATTCGATTGGCTGACCACAACTTAGCACAGCATGCTGCTGGAATACATCTTTAACTCTGACTCCCAGAAAGATCTCATTCCCACTGGAATTCTGGTGCAGAGACGGGGATTAAAACCAGATCTCACTGGGATGGGAGGAAGGTACAACACCGAGACCGGCAAGATCTGGTTTATAAACTCCTGTCTCTGCCACATTTTAGAAGTCTTTCTTTGTGTTTGTCTTAGAAAAACTATTAATTCCTTAATGTTTTAGTTCTTCATTTGTGAGTCAGTGATGATAGCTTTTCATTCTCTCCGTGACCCCTTACTGTTCGCCAGGCTGCAAGATATTCAAAGTAGGAGCTACAAAGCCCTGAATGCTTATCTGTCCAAAGATGAAGCCTCTATGATCTATCAAAATACATATGTTAGGAATATAAGTAGAGCTGAGGAAAATCATTTCATTCTTCTAAATATGGGGACAAATTAAGGGGAACAGAAATGTGTCTTAGAACAAACAAACAAAAAAAATAAAAACTAAGAAACAAAAACAATACCAATCAATCAAAAAAAAAACCAAGAAAAAATTCCCAAGAAGGAGAAAAAATGCCATTCCCCTCTCCGCCCCCCCCAAAAAAAGGAATATCTCATTTACAATGTAACTGTATACACTTTCAACACTGTCGTACTGAAAAAGACAAGTTTCCCTATGTATTGCTAAGGAAAATGACATGAATGCTACAAAACCCAATTCTACATAGAACTTCAGAGGAAATCTTCTGACTTTTCTTCCTTTTGTAACACTTCCATTGTGCCTGCTTCAGCTTTCAGTAAAATCAAGGTTTTTTACTGACCACCATTAACTTGCTAGAGAAGTATGTATCATGGGCAAATCAAGCTACTTAAAAATCACCCCTGAAAATATGGCTGAACTCCCCAAACTTTCCTGTGGCCACAAACAAACCAACCTGACTGCTGAAAATAAAAAACAAACAAATCCACCACTAGATAAAAACAAGGAGGCATAAGACTTGAGAGCACTGTCGCGTTTCGCGCTGGCTACACTGCTAAATCCCTGTCAGAGCCCTCACTTGCCGTTGACGTTGTCAAACCCCCAGCCCCAGATGTGGAGCCATCCAGCCCAGTCCTTGGCATCTCTCATGCACAGAAGCAAACTGTTCAGTGCAGGCAAGGTTGTGTGGGGAGCTTCTCCTAACTGCACTGCGGGGATGAGTTACTGAGATCTGTTCCCATCCTTGGGAAGTATGAGTTTACAGGGCTGCCTGCAAGCTGAGACCGATGCCTGCTGCATCCCAGGAGCAGAGGCAGGGAGGAACCCTTGTACGGTTGGGCTCTAGTCTCACACAGTAAGTAGCAATTAGCTGCATAGCCTTCCAGCCGAGGCAGAAACCCAAATACAAGTGCACGCCTCTTTCTCTTCCAGTCTTGGGAAGCAACAAGTACCCAGTTCACATGGGTGGTATGCTGTTACCTGCCTTCTCCCAGAGCAAAAGATGAGCACTCACAGCTGGGAGGTCATACCGTTAGTTTGTGCTTCTCCATTGAGACCAGGATCCCGTGATACTGCAAGGTAACAGGTGCTTGTCTTTGCACTACTAATTGCTACCTATCAATGGATATCGGTGATGGCTTTTTGGGTGGTTTGGGGGTTTTTTTTCTCCTCCCTTCCACTTCCCCAGTGGGCTTCAGTGACCCCAAGTATTCAGCTAAGTGCAGCTTGTGCCTCCCAGCAGAGTGGTACTCACTTGGTCTCTGGCTAGAGGGAGCGAGTTCCGAACACGTGAAAGAGGTGATACGAGTCAGTTCTTACTGCTTCTCAGATTCTGGCACCTGATACCTCACAGCTGAAACTGAGGTACATGAGTGCAGCAGTCCAGTTGGTTTGCCAGGCTTGAAGGTGAAGTCTCTTTCCCAAGTAATACACTCAAAGTCCACATAGCTACTGTTAATATAACGGAAGACTCTAAAAACACTGACCGGGTAAATATCTGTGCCTGTATAATTAATCATTTTCTCTACAATGTGACAAGCAATGAATGGATTCACAATGGGCTTTCCTTAATACCATTTCTGTCAGAGATACCACAAATTTCGCCATCACTGCAGAATATTCCTGCAATCCTGTCAAATGGTATCTTATAGCCTATATTATTTTTAACATTAATATTGAGACAGCAGACCGTTTTTTGTCATTCTTCATCTAAAGGCGCCAAAGATAATTATTAAAATATATCTGTGTGAAGATAAAATCTTATATTGCACAACCCGATGATGGGCTATATAAACTGGCTTAAAAGGCTTCCCATAAATATTACACTGTTTCCCCTTTGTGTATAGATAAAAGCACTTTTCAAACCATATTGGTTTTAGATGGTTAAAGAAGACAAAGGTAAAGGGACAATATCACACAGTCATTGGCAGAGCTGGAAATTGAAATCTGACTCTGTTTTATACTCATTTGAGTTGATCACAGCTGCTTTGATCAGCAGGCTGGTAGCAGTTGGTTGCAAATATACAATGGTTGGTTGGTTGCATTACATCCATAACTACTAGAAGCATAAGCCTTGCAAGGATGCACTTACTTATGCTTCTGGTCTTCCCAAGAAGTATATTCTTTATGAAGAGTCATTAATAGGGAACATCTTCCATTCTTTTCAAAAACCAAGTATTCCCCCCAGGCTAGGGAAGATACTTCTCACTGCTAAACTGAGAAGATTCAGATGTAGCATGGCAGACCAGCCAGTGGCATGCCACTCCTTGTCTATGGGATATACTGAAGCAACATTACCAATGGTGGTAATGCTCTATCAAGATTAAGGTTTTAAAAGAATAATATAATATCTTTTACTGGGCAAGGAAAAAAAAAAAAAAAGATGTAGGTCTTATATGTTTAAGCTATGCATTTTGTGTCCCTGTTCCAAATATGAGCTTGCACAGCTATATCAGCTAAATCAAAAATCTGCATTTCATTTCATACCACAAGACTTGGAAAATGTGTTACTACTCACCTTAAAAGACAAGTTTACATACAATATCTCGAAAACTGTTTGACAACAGAAGGTCGGGTGTGACATATATTTGACATCCTAAAACCTCAAACTAGTAAAACTTTGAGGTCAAGCAAAGGTAAAATCAGAATAACCCTCTTGAGATTTTTATTGTGTGTGATAGGACCACAAATAAACTTTAAGTCCTCCAGCTTCTAACATGTCTGAACTTGACTGAAAGCTAAAGAGAAAGCTTATCTATTGATTTTCACATGTAAGCTAAATGGTAAAATAACCTTGACTCATTAAAGATGTCAGTGTTGTAGATGATTTGGATATCTTTGTCATTTGAAAATAACATATGGATAATTTACTTAAGTTGAATTAATCTTAAGTAATTTGCAACGCTGCAAAGCTTCAGATTTTTCACCTTCATGATTACCCAGAATGCTTTAGCATTAATCACAATATTCAACAGTGGAAAGAAATGCTAGTCTATTTATTGAATCTGTACGAAGAGAAATATTTCTTTTTACACTTATAAGTTTTACAGTGGGTTGCTTGTGGAGATTTTGCCAGTGTGTGCACAAAAAAAAAAAAATTTGTTATAAATAGGAATATATGATTCGAAATTGCAAATTATTTTGCAAATAATAGGTCAGTTGTAAAATATCCAGAACGTCTTATGAAAGAGTGCCAGTGCTTGCGCATGTGTAGTATAAATATTACCTATCTAGCCTGTCACATCTAGTCTGTGAGGAGACTGAGATTTTATTTCTAATTGGTTTTTTTATTACTATCAAATAAAAAAGCTCCGTTCGTAAAAAATGATTAGGGCAGTTTCACCAGAAATGTCGTGGTCTGGGATTGCACCTTTTCCTAGGTAAAGTTGCCTTCTCTCTTCTTACTGAGAAGGAATTAATCTTTCCCCACATTTGGTGGAATTATTTTAGCTATGCCTCTTGATCTGTTCAGCTTCTAAAAGGATACAAGAGAGTCAGCCAATAATAAAAAAAAATGCTCAGGCTGCATGGGATAATGAAACAGTAGGTTTCATGCTAAAGAAAGTTCCCTTATAGGAAAAAATATGTGTTCACACATACATCAGGTATGACGCTGGTATTCATACTCTATGTAAGTAACTTTTGGGGCAATTTACAATTTTCAAAGGATAAAAATAGGCGTTCCTTATCCTAAGGCTTTAGGGCAGCTTATTCAGCTGAAGATCTGTGATGCCCTAAGTATGAACATGATACTGAGAGTGGGCGGACCTGTGCGACAGAAACCGTGACATCCCAAACAGAATATGATGTTTGTGCGATATTATATCTGGCGTATTCATAATTTCTGCATGTGGAATTTAAAGATTTATACGACAACACTGGAGGGAATTGGATGGGTGGAATGGACAAGGTCCTTCTGAGATCCTCAATCTGAATAAGGCTTTCTAGCCTGTTTAGGGGCAGTTCTTGTCATGCCACCCATAAGATGGTATTTTTAAGTGGTATGTCACAATTACAGGCAAGACATCTGAAACTCAGCATGCTTCAAAATCAGAGTGCTGTTATCTTGTATGCATATGCTTCATAGTGTCTCCAGATTTTATCTTGTATATTTGTATCACAAACATGTTATGAATTGTTGATGGATTTCAAGACAATCAAATGTAAATTAATTACTCTTGGTTCTAAAATCCCTAACGGTCTGTGTGCAGACTTTAGCTAAGAAAGGTGGGAGTCCTTATGAAAGGAGGGAAAGGTGGAGGGAGGCTGGGTGAACGTTCTTTTGGGATCTAAAAAAAAGCAATTTGGATTTCCAAGGAGATAAGTGATGAGAGAGTTTGGCTTAGGAAGCGCTGGGCGAAACTGGAGGAACATATTACACGGAATTTGTGTCTGTGCTCCTGCCAGTGCTTGAGTTATTGGGAACACTACAAATCTAGAAATGAAACTTTGTTGCAACTTGTGATGCTTCTAATTAAGTCAGGCTGTGTTTACAGACCTGTGTCCAGAGCTGTTTTCCTGCGCTTGAATTATGTTCGATTTCTCCTCGGATAGACTCTCTGTTAAGTTAGCATTTTGCTAAGGAACACTCTGTGGGAGTTTTAAGATTCCCCTCCATATACAAAAGGGAATACTTGGTGAGGAATCCAGCATTGGTCTGAATCATTTAAGAGCTCTGCAGGGTTTGTTTTTTTGCCCCCCAAAGAATCACATCAAGGAGAGTCTACAAAAGGAAGAATCAACCTGTCGGAGAGGTAAACAATGAAAATGGCTTTATTTGGTAAAAATGAAAAACTTCAAGGCTTGTTTTCTCATGAATTTCTACTGAAGAAAAACATAAGGTAGTGCCTGTGACCAGAGTTAGGAGAAAAGTTGACTGAATATTGACAGACACCACAAAAACTGGGTTAAAAGCTTGATGTTTTGAGGACATATATTGTTCTTAGAACAAACATTATTGCAGAATGATACAAACTACACTAGGGAAATCAGCTAAAAGGCGAGTGCTCTGTGAATATGTGGCAGCTTTGAAGAAGTTGGCAGGAGTGTATCTTTTTGGGACAGTCATAGATCAGGCATTGTGGGATAAGACTGTTTATGACATGTGAAATTTTCATCCGTGAAAGCTGGCAACCTGAGCACACCCATACACACACAGGTACTTTAGCATTTGGAGGGTAGAGGAGTCACATAAACCTTTGTTGTAACAGTAGGGATTATATTTTTGAAGTGGTAAACAAAATACACAGCAATTTTGGAAGAAAGCTTTTTTTTTTTATTTTAAGTATCCATCTGAAGAAAGTGGGGCAACAGCCCTTGAGTCAAATTGCAGATGGCAAAGACATATTTATACTTTAAAACAATGTTATGAGATACAAGTTTGCTGCAAAAATCTGCCTTCAGCAGAGATGGTGACGAAGCTGTCAGTCTTCCTTCCTCTGAATAGAACCTTCCTGGGAAGATGAGCATGGTAAAAGCAGTGAGGGGCAGAGGGCATAATTTAAGGTGAATGGACACCAGGGTGATGGGTGAACAGAAAGACATCTCTCTCTGATCGGTAGAATACAGATTAAAAGGAAGAATGGATGAATGTTTGAATATTAAACTGATTTTAAGTGTTTTATTAATTAAATACAATTGTTTAGATTAATTTAAAACTAACATGTAATAGTTCGCCTGCAAGAAAAGTTGGTTTAGTCAGAGTCCACAAAACATACATCCTCAGGAACTTATCTTGGTATTCCGTACACAATAAATCCAAACACAGAGGCATTTCTATTGAGTAATTTATTAATGAGATAATAATGCACAACAAGAAATATGAAGTGGTTCACTTTACATTGATAGGATTTGTTATATGAATGGACAATTAAAACTAATGGTTAAAAACAATTTTGTAAGGATAAAATGTAACAGAATACGTGAGGTGACACATTAAATCAGAGATCAATCGGGTCAGATATTACTCAAAGTCACAAAGGTGCTTATGGATTTAAGTTGTGCCTGCTACAAAGTTTTGACGGTGTTGCAGGTGGGCATCTGACACAAAATACCTGTTCACACCAGCAAGCTGCATCTAGGGCTCCATAAGAATTCCCCCAGGGGAAAAATTGTTTCATTAGAATGTAGCGTGGCTGTTTGTCATTACAGGCAACGAATTTTAAAGCTATCTCAGTTTCTAAAGATAACAGAGAAAAAGTTTCATCAAAGATGGATAATTTGATATCAGGCATCTGAATGCACACCTCCTCCTGAGAAGGGCAGGGAGTTGTACTCAGTGATCCTTATGGTCCCTTCCAACTTGAGATATTCTATGATTCTGTGATATTTTTTGATAAATAAAGTGATTTTCTGACTTCCACATTTTCAAAATGCAAATAGCAGCAGTATTGGTGACCGCTACAATCACCGTTATATTAAAGCAGCTGATTTTCCCAAATCTACAATACCTGTTGGTAGGAGTGACATGCATTTTTAACTTAAGAAGTGTTAAGAAGTGAAAATTTCTCAAGGATATCCTGATAGATATCAAGGAAATTAGAACTTCAGAGACAAGAAAAAAAGGTTATATTGGGTTTCTTGGCTTTAAGCTGCTATAGGCGCAACAATAAACCAAATAATACTGTATGATGGAAGGAAAAATGGGAAAGCAAATGGAAGTGGATAAAAGCTCCAAGTTAAAACCTCTAGGAGAAGTAAAGCAAAGTCAAAGGTTTCAATGAAATATCAGTTCAACGTAGAATTAAAAGTAGTAAGAATGCTTTAAAAATCTTATTGGTAACATGTATAAGTTCACTGCTAGGTTTGTTTGATCAAACAGTGATGTATAAAAACAGGAATGTTCAGCAGATATTTCAGTTATTTATTTGAAATAAAACAGAGAGATGTATCTGTCCCATGTGATGCTGTTGTAATTGAAACTTTACCCTCTGTAGCAAAGGTTTTTGCTGGAATTAAACATTTTTAAGTTAACTGGCCAAGATATCTTACACTCAGGAACTACCCAGAATCTCTCTAAACCGTAAATGTTAACGACAAAGAAATGGAAAACAGGGCAAATTCCAAGGGACTAGAAGACTGTACATGATTTTAAAATATTTCATCGGGTACAGAGAATTAACCAGAGAGTTACTAACAGACCAGACTGGTGTTAATTTAAAGTAAAAAATTGAACAGTTAATTTAAACCATTACTCACAAAGCAGGTAGAAATGTAATTATAAAAGGAGGCAAAAATATAGCCAATGCTACTCAGCATTACTTTCCGAAAGACAGCAGTTGTCATCAAGTTGTATGGGGCTTTTTGTTTGAGTCCTTTAATAGGATTAAAGACTTCGGTGATGAAAACATTCTGCAGGTAGTGGGGAATTCTTCCAGCCAAGTGGCTTATTACTAAAAGATACTACGATTAAAAATCTTGAGCTCTATGGGGTTAACAGGCCATACAGATTTGGCTTATAGACAGATCACAGAAAATATTTATTTATGCTGAGGTACGATGAAGGGACTTTTTCAGTCAGATCCTGAGTTTCAAGTCTTGATCTAGTGTTAGGCAACCTCTTTATCAAGAATGTAGGTGTCGATGTCACGTCTTTCCAGCTTGCAGATGATACAAAGGCTGGTGGGCTTAAAATTATGAGGATGTCTCACTTTTACAGAGTGATTTGAATGGCTTGTTAAAATGGGTATGGTTTTGCACTTTTTGATACAACGCAACAAAACATAATGTGCCAGAGAGTGAAAAAAATACTAGACTCTGGTTAGAGTATTGGATAATATTGGACAGCAGTAACTCAGTGTTGAAACATAATACTGAGTCAGTCAGAGACAACTGCTGATCCTGAGGTTTTTCTGCAGGATCTGCCTCCATGGCTCACACATCCCTTTCGTCTGAAAATAAAGCCAATACCAGGTAGCAGTGTGGAATTCATTTTCACTCTATATATAGCACAGGAAAACTGTGAGTAGGATATGTATCCGCCCATACTTCAGGAAGGACATAAAAAACAGTAGAGAGAAAGATGAAAAGCATATTAAAAGGGATTTGGGAGAAGAGAGAGGAAATAAGTCTCAGGCTATAAGGGTTAAGGCTCCTCAGTTACTTATTTTGTAAAATAAACTGAGTGGAGGGTTAAGATCTCCCAGAATAACTCCAAATCACGATGACAATTAAACATCGAAATACGTGGTAGATTTACCATTGGAGTCTTGAGGGCAAGATCATACATCCTTTTAAAAAACATGCACACTTCCAACATTTGAGTAAAGTTCACTGACTCTGTGGCCTGTGCCTCTCTGTGACGGTCCTTCATGGCTCTGGATTCTGCGGTTCCAGGTTAGGTGCTGTTAGATTTGTAACTCTACAATGCGATGGTAATTTTAACCAAACATGCCCTTGGCTTTCAGCAAGACACTGGTAGGCTTTCACCTTCCCTAAAGGCACAGCTGGACTGTTGCTTTCTTTGTACCGCATCTCCTGATTCTCCAACAGCCCCTTTCAGGAATTTCTGACTAAGCATTAAGTTCCTTTTCACATATCTAGATAATCAAACTTAGAGACAGAGCTCCCCTTGTAAATCCTAACTCACCAGTCTCGGTGCAGAATCTTCAGGCTTTCCAGGCCCATATTTCTCATGTAACTGCTGGCTTCCCTAGTTCCATGCGATTTTGCTGTATATGTAACATTAGATCCCTAGGCTCAGTGCAGGATTTCTTGTGTAACAATTTGGATTACGGACTACATAAATGATTCCTTTTGTGAGAGGGGTGTTTTCTGGCAAAATTCTGTCCCTTTTCATCCTTATCCTATTTCTCTGTTCCCCTGCCTTCCAGTCTGCTTTCAGCTGCTGTCTTGGAAAATGGATATCCTGAAATCTTACATCAGTTCTACCTGTGTTTAAAGAAAAGTATGGGTTGATAGACCACAGTAAAATGTCATGATATCTTCACTATACCGAGGAGACGATCTCAAGAGTTTTCAGCCATAATGTACCCGGTAACTGAAGAGGGTTTGGGTTGCGGCACAGAACTGTTGTCATAATGCTAGTCAGAATTTAGGTGTTAACATCTGGGGGCTGGAGGGAGCATATTACTGTTTGGTTTTTGTCTTGAAACTTTTTTGATAGTAACATGCATGTCAGCGATATTATCCTGTCTTGGACAAATACACACACGTTCCCACTCTGATGGTATTTGTGTAAGGGTGTGAAATATGTAATGCATTCATATATGAATATATTGTGCAGTAAAAGTTAGTTTCTTCTTGGAGGAAGATACTATTTGGGGATGAAAAACATTCCAGCCTTCCATTCCTTTTCCCTCTGCAAACCTTCATGTTTGTCTGACCCTACTTGATGGAAGAGAGGTTGATAATTCGGTAGTGCTTCTTTGTGAATCAAAATGATAACATTTATACCTTCTGAAAAACCACTTTTTTCCAAATAAATAAAAAGCTACATAGTAGAATATAACTTTTAATTTGATGACAAAACAAGCTCAAATACTGCATTGTTTTGTTTGGGGTTTTATTACATATTGCTGCTTTACATTTCATATTTCATGGTCAGTGCTCAGCTCTACCTGAGCAATTTAGGTACCCTGACTTTTTTTCTATTTCTGCTCTACTTTGCACTAAAATATCAAATGTTTTGAAAGTGAATTTGGAGGAAAAATAACATTTGTTACAGTAATGCGTTTCATCATTGTATAGGATATCCTCTGTCTCACTCTATCCATTCAGGGTGCTGCTGCAATTAATGCAATCATTCTGTAACCTGGCCTTTCATAGCAATAATACTGGCCTTTATGTAGCCTGTCTCCTGTTTTCTATTGTATAAAACTTTTCACTGTGGGTCTCAGCATGGTTTCAAAAATGCATCTGTCTTATTCTTTATTTTATCACACAACCTTGAAATAAGAAGTTAATTTCTATCACAAACTTGACCTTTAATGCTGTTGAGCCTTATCTTTTCTCATACTTTTTCTTTAACCTTCGAAGATACAAAAGGCATCTAAAACCCATACAGAGCGTTAAATCCTAAATATTTTCTAAGCAGCTATGATCTACTTGCCACATTAGAGTTGTAAATTAAGGTCTCATGTGTTGCAGAAACCAGCCTTCCATATCACAGTTTTCTCCCCTGAATGAGGCAAGAGTCAGTCAGTAAATATATGTGGTCAACCTCAGATTTGCCTCACTGGGAGTTCACATGTATTTTTAACTGCCTTCAATTGTTAATGTATTCCTCAAATGAGATGCATCACCTTGAAGAATGACTTTTTGCCCTCTGGGAATACGCCAAACAAGTATTTCATTCACTATGATAATCAGTTCTACCTCCAGCAACATATGAAACCCAAATTTAATAGGCACTAGTGATTAGGTTTTAAGACACAGAGTCATCACTGTCCACTGTAACAATAATAATAATAATAATAATATGGAAAAAACAGGAGGAAAAAAATGCACTATATTTGCTTTTAGGAATCATTAATAAAAGCAATGTAACTATCAACATTTTGTGGATGTGCTTAATAAATGTCATGTGTCTTGTCATTAAAGAAAAAAATGATAGCATTTTTTTATGAATTTAGAAATTTTCTTGAGCATAAATAAAAGCTAATACTTAAGTTTTCCTACATGACTTAATTGTATAACCCTGGAAGATAAAAAAAAAAAAAGGAGGGAGGAACTGCGTATCATATTTTTTAAAAGCTTGTATTTATAAAATTTATAATGAAAGAAAGAGAATGTGGGAGAGTAAAGGAGAAAATTGAGCTCCCTGCATGGTTTTCAGTGTTAAAATTACCTGAGATCTTTCGGAACTTAAACTTTTATAGAAAGCAGGAAGGATAGTTATACGACATTATGGAAAATAAAGAATCAGCCTTTAAATCAGCAGCTTAGGTTGTGGACAGTAAATGATACAGTGGTTCCACTTTCTTGGAACTGAGAAGCAGAAGAAAATGAAGAAAGATGCCAGTGACAGGGTGAGGATGATGGGAGCAGGGTAGCATTATGAATGATATGTTAAGTGATTGGCTCAGATGGAATCATGGGATTGCTGCCTTTTGCAGATGCTGATTTTCATCTATATTGTTTGCCTCTTTCTCAGAAAGGCCTAACATATGCAGAATGTGTGTGCACGCGCATGAGCAACATAGACAAATACAGATATATATTTATATGATATGTTATACATGCTTATATGTTCAGAAGCCACCTTATCCCCTGTAATGTCCTTACACCTGACCCATTTAGCTAATCAAGATAGCTTACTACAGCATAAACCAGTAAACTGTGTTTTACATGAATTAATATCCTGGTTTTTAGGGAAGTATAAAATATCTTTTTTCATTTGCCTACTGCAATGAAAGGGAAAATGCTTTGGTTTTGGTTTGTTGGGTTTTTTTTTTTTTCCTAATTACTAATTCTGAAAGGTATCTTCTGATCTACTAAACTGCATAAATACAAGAAATAGTATTTCTACTTAATAACAACGTGTTGTCTAATAGGAAGACATACTGAGGTCCTGTTACGTTTTCTTTGATGTGCTTTAAGCTGCATACCGTGCATTCTCTGCTTTCAAACTATCAGGCATTACCGGGTTCATTTAGTCTGCCTGCCTCTTTGTGTGGACAAACAGAAAGATAAAATGATGCTTAACACTGATGAGATATATCAGAAACACATGCATGCAATTAAACATAATACTAATTTTGAAGGCTTGTTTTACTAAGATTACCCTCAGCAGCATTTTTTGCGTCATAAACAATCCCTAACTCCAAGCTTCATCTCTGAACATTAACCCCTTAGTGCCTTGTTCATTGATTTTCAGCCTGCACCCGTATTCTTTGAATATTCTTGCTTTGTGGTTGAAACAAATTGAAATTTAGAGGGTGTACGGGTGGGTCACATATTAGTGTATAACATAACACCTTAAACTGGTTTTCTGTAATGTGAGAAAACGGTCAAATCTCCCCTCATTTTCTGAAATATACCACTGTTTTTTGCTGTGCGATTTAGGTACCAGTTTCGTTTGTTGTGAAAGCATCCACCATCGAAAGACGTGTAAACAAAGGCATGTAGCCATCTAAACACTAATAAGGATGTGCTGGGTTTCGTCTGAATAACTTGTTAGAGATTATTCATTACATGAATACTTATGATGGCTATGATAATACTTAGGATACTGTTTCTGTGTGGTAGGCAAAAAAATACTCCAGATAACTGTTCAGTTTAAAGTTTCTTAGCTGAAAACTTTGCTTTAGATCGGGTCAGTAGCATTTACGTAACTAATTTCTTGCTGTAATCCTATCTTTTCACTGAACGTTTACCAATTGCTTGTGGGGAAAAATAATGAATTCCTTTTTTCAGAGCAATAAATATTGATAATTAAACTAATGAAGTATTATTATTTTTTCCAGGCTGGACATAGAATTGACCCAGGTGCTCATTATTAAAACTTTTTAATATATTTTTGCAGAATGAGAAAATGAACATCAGTGAACCAATATAATTAGCATGCCTTCTAAATAGATGATATAGTTATATACTTGTTAGTATTAGGAGATCCTACAAATTTCATTTACCAAGATACAGCCCAGCAGGCATTTTCTAGTGAAAAGGGCGCCTGTGAATCCCCAGTATACCACTCAGATCACCCCCTGAGGGGAAACGCAACTTGCATTCAAATCAAACGTTTTCCTATCAAATGCTCTACTAATGGCTTTCCTATGAGACCCAAGCCTGTCAGTCACCTACTACCTATTTAGACATGTTAAAACAGAATTCGTTGTTTATTTGTATTTCATTGAAGTGAGTCTGTTTTCTCATATTGAATTTGTATCCAAACCCCAGGTTGTCAATACTACTTAGTTAGATCCGCTGTTTGTTGTGTTTTTCTCTGCATGTGATCCAGGGGAAAAAATAGTGTCACTCATGCCAGTTTCAACCCTCCTATAAATCCTTAAGCAGTGTATTAACTAATTTTATAAAGTAACTAGCGTACATGTTGAAGGCTCTGGGAAACAGTTCTCACATTGAAAGCTGTTTTATCAGATTCGGCGATGCCTTTGCTACGCTAAGGGTTGCCTAAACAGAAGCTAGAAAAATGACTAGTGTAAGGAAAAAAGAAGGGGGAGGGAGGGAGGGAGGGAGAAGGGGGGGAAGCTGTTGTTTTTAATATTTCTCCTAAATTACGCTACGTTTAATTGCCTCAGTTAAATAAAGCTCAACTAGTCAGTAGACACATGTGACTGCTGTGATTTTTGTGAAAATTATTTAAATTAATTCTGTTAGCAACCTCTAAGTTAGTTTACTTGTGCTTAAGCCTAAATCTGTGCATTAAACATTCCATAAAAACAAGAACTAAGTGTTATGTTTGATATGCACTTCAAAAGCCTAAAAGGCCAAAGAAAGCCCTTCCTTAATTATTGAAGAAGTGTCTGTAAAGGAAACATGAGCAAATAGCATTCATGCTTTCATCCCCAGTAACCTTTTATTGTCCTTTTCTTCAGATGGCCAAGTCAGTATATTTAATAAAGGGAGCAGCAACCATCAAAGAAGGCAGGGGTCTAATAAATGGTCCTGATTAAAGGCCCTGACAGGGTATGAACTTTGCATAAATTTTCCTATGGTGTCAGGCTAGGATCCTGATTGAAAACCCATTAACATAATCACACATTTAGAGGAAATGCTGTAATGTATCAAAAACATTTCCCTTAGTGTAATAATTTTAAGGACATTAAAATGCAAATGATAATAAGGAGCTGTGTTTTAGTGATGTTCTGAAAGCCTGATTATTCAAATATTTAGTATGAAATATGGAAGCTCCTTTAACTAATGCATCTACATGATTTCAAAGATTTAATCTATATTTGTACTTGAAAGACTTTTATACCGCTACTGAATATTTCCTGTTAATTTTAGACTTGCAAAATCCAGCAAGAAATTTAGTTTAAATGATGGTGCTAAGTGCTAAGACCTTTCAGCCTGCTTTAAAAAGAAAAAAGAAAAGAAAAAAAAAAATCTGTGTTGAAACCAGGGCACGAGCTATGCTCTTTCATTAAGCACTGAATTGTAAAAGTCCATGTTTTGGTATTGCTTGCATTATAAAAATAGTTTGCAGAATTCAAATCATCCTTTTCTCTGTTTCTATTAAAATATATGCTTAAAACAGATTGGCCATTGAATCACAGCAGTGATATTCTTTAATGCTAATTTTTAACAATAAAAGAAACACTATCCTCCCACACACAAATAGCCATAATTATGTAAAGAATGACTGCTTCAGACTGATGACTTTCAATATGCTTGAGTCTAGCATACTGGTATAAGAGGCCAGAAAGGTCAACAGTAATTCATAACTGCTATAAAATTGTGTAGCATCCTAGGGCTTCTGGAGGATGCTGACATTATCATGCTTCTTCTGCTGGTTTGTATATGTAAATTTGTGATAGGAAGTGCACTGCTTTGCCGTATCGCATGCAGAGCATCAATCAGGCAGTAGAATACATCAGAGTATTTTCATTATGCCTAGTTATTTACTGCATCAGAAGAAATTACCCTGGCAAGCCAAGCGGCCTTCTCTGGATAGCATGATATGACCAACCAGGTTTCAGCTCAGGAGTCTTGTAAACATTACAGGATTAATCTCACAATCACAATCATCAATCTTTCCTAGTCCTGCCTGGGTGCAACTGCGGAGATTGGTAACCAGGCAATGTAGATTTAAATTTAACCCTGAACATCAAGAGCTATATGTCAGAACTGTGCACCGTATTACAAACACCTATATTTTTACTCCAGCTTTAGTACAAAATGATGAAAACATAAAATTTTTGCACTTCAAATTCATGTCTAATTTTTCATTCCCATTTTTCATGCATTACAGGGAAACGAGAAATATTCTGAAAGAGATACATTTCATAATACCAGACTCTAATGCTAAAATGATGCACTGTGATACCTAGATCTAATGTATGTATTAGAGACAACTGACACTGCAGTAAAATGTGGAGTAGTAATTCAGGTTCAGGACCAGACTTGGGCTCCTTGGCACCAAGCCATTAGAGGTTAGGGCACTGTAGGGGTAATGTACTTAGCCTCTAACAAATGGAGCATTAAATACATCACGCTGACTCATAGGTGGCACTGGCACCAGTTTCTGAAATGACTGCTCACTTGCCCTCTTGCCAAAGGAGGAAAGAAAAGGATTCTGGCACACCTAACTGCTCCATGTAAAAACGAGAAGCTGAGAAATGAGAGCAGCCTATATGAATGTTTCGTCATTGTGTGTTTAACTATGTGCAGTGTATAACCTGACCTATTGAGATGATGCAAAAGATAACATGTATTCTTTTTTTTTTTTTTCTCGTCAGGTGAAAATAGCACTGATAATGATCATTTTTCAATAGTCAAGAAACAATAAATATATAATGAGCGGATCGGGTATAGAGACTGTGTGGCAGTTTAATTTGAATTCTGATCCTTATTTTTACTCCCGTCCAAAATACTTTTTTGCAGCATGCATCCTAAACATTTTTCTCCCTTTCTACCTCTCTGTCTGTGTTTCTCTCTCTCCCTCTGTCTCTGTATCTCTCTGTCTCTCTTTGTCTCTCTTTCTGTATCTGCCACCTATATAGTTGTTCTGTTTTATAGAACGTCTATAGAAATTGTTAAAAAACTTGAGCTTATTTTTATGCTTTACAGAAAAGTTTTTTTCTATGATTTTGTGCCTTTCTTTTTATTTTATCAGAACTGCAGGCATTTTGCTGCTATGTATGAATGCATTCCCTTTGTAATAGGTTCCTGTTTAGCAAGAGAGCTAGCCTTTGCCTACTAAATAATCTTTAGATAATATGCAGTGATCACACTCATTTGGTCTTCAAGGAACGATGAAAACTGCAACATGGTGCTTAGCTGATGCACATATTTGAAACCACTGATTTCAGAGGTGTTTCCTGATTTATGCCAGCTGAAGGTCTCCTTTAGTGTGCTTTCCTTCTAGAGATGTGGTGACTGAACAGTTAAATGCAGAGAAGATGGGTGTATTGCAGCGCTTACTCCATTATTTCTGTCCACAATCCTCCTCCTCCAAATTGATTTTTTATCTTTTTGACCATTTTTAAATAACTAATAGCTTGATATACTTTTGTGACTATATCTAGTCACATGCTGTTCTCTTCGTAGGCCCAGTTAAACCCACAATACATAAGTCTTCCAGTGCAGATAAGACAGATGTTCACCACCTCACACGGTTTCACAGATCAGCTTGGTGCATGCGGGGGTGTGAGGGGTGGGAAACATACCTGTTTGCAGACAGGGATCACAAGGCCCTTTAGGAGGCAAAAAGTACATTTACGCAATGAGCTAGCGATATAATTCCTGGTTGTTTGTCGCTTGTTATCATAGCGAGATTAGGCATTTCTTTGACCACAGGCTCATAGAAATGTCTTGGGTGGGCAGGGAGAGATGAGAATAGTATAAAAACTAGCCTGGCTTAGTGTCTTTGTACAGGCTACACCTCCCGCCTCTTGTGCCAAGAAATATCTGCAACCTCTGGGAAGTCACCAGTGCTATCCGATGGGCCCAGCAGTGGCACGGAGAATGCAATCTCTGATTCTTTTGCTAGTGCATTGTTAAGTTGGCCATACTGGAGGTGGCGAGCAAGTGAACAGCTCTGTACACACACGGGTGCCCGAGACTCCTGACTCAGCACGGAGCAGCCACGGACTTTAGAGACTTTGACCACAGCCTGTATGTAATGAAATGGTGGTGTCTTCGCCCTCCTTGTAAAGACTCTGTAAAACAAAAAAGCTCCATTCTTTCTTCCCATCTTTCCAGAATTCCATTAAAAGAAGAGATTAATCTTGTTCAGTGCTAGAAGACAGTGATTATTATTTTTTCCGAATTTAACATTAACTGATGACATGGAAGGAGAAGCTGACTTATTGTAAACTACCACAGAAAGAAAGGCACGCTGAAAATTCAGCCCTTTGATAAGAGTGAATCCACAGTATGACATAAGGCAGGTTGCTAGACTCTAAACTTGAAGGAAGCTTGCCCTAGAGAGTGTTGCAATACACATCAGCTTATTAATTTAGAGACCTATTAGTGACAGGCCACAAACCCACTCATAAATTTATAAAGAGTAAAGGACTGAACAGAACTGTTCAATTCCAGAAATTGCTCATGTGTTTGGTGAATTATGAAATATAAATTTTGAACCTCTTGTACTGGATACACCTAGGAAATTCTGAGCTGGTAATGTTTTATGGGCTAGGCAGATTTTTCTCAGCCTCTAAAAGACATTGCAGTGTGTGCCATCTTATGAGGCCTCACAGCTCTAGCAGAGGCAAGAGAAGCATTCCCTCTTGGAGTCCCTCTGCCTGAGCATTTCTATCTGCTGCTGCCCCCACAGAAAATTATCGACAGATAATACCTAGAGGTAGGAGCCAAGAAGGCTAGCTGGTGCGCCGAGGAGGGCAGCACCCAACAGTTAAGGAAGCACCCAACACCTGGAAGGACTCAGGTGGTGAGGAGATGCCATGACCAAATATATTTCTGTGACTCCTGTCTCCCAGTCTCCCCATTGGCATTTGTAATGGCAGAACCACTAGCATGCTCAGTGAAAGTTTATCAGATGTAGCTGCAAAAATTACTGTTCCACCTGTAAGCAGCAGCGATGTAAGAGGGAACTCTCCAAAGCCTAACAGTTTGGCTACCAATGACACTACCTGCACGATGTCCCATTAGAAAGGATTTATGAGATCACTTTAACCATGCTCAGTTTTGCAAGGTTAAATTCTGCTTGTCTATACACGAAGTTAGTATTCAGTAAGCAAGGGTGTGAATTAACAGAGTGCTAACGACAGCACCTCGCAGGACTGGGCTCTTTGTTTATACACTGTTTAGTTAATAAGTTCTTTAAAGAAAGTACTCTGTCTTCATTCCTGTCCAAACAAGTACCTTTTTGTATGGATATTCCTAGTGTGTATTGTTTGGTGCCACCCGCTCCGCTTTCTACTAAAGGCTGTCCCTTTGCAGTGTAGCAGGAGTGTTACAGTTTCACATTAGTGTGTACTAGTATCTATCTTCTCCATCTAGACAACCCCAGCCAAATGGCAGCAGAGCCTAAAGCAGGATCTGAAAGACATTCCTTTACACATAAACCTGAGACTATCTCCCCAGTTACCACCCCAGGCTAATCCCAAAGTCAGCGGAGTTGGCGCAATGCTGTGGGAGCAGTGATTCTTAAACAGCAATCGAAAGCAAGAAAAATCCTAGAAATGTAGAGGGGCATCAGTCTTGCTGGCTTACACCTAATAACGAAATCTAGGACTCACTACTCCTCCTTTCGGGAACAGCATCCCATACTCTCTAAAAATACTCCACAAAATTATGTTCTTAGATTTGCTGCTCTGAACTCTTACACCTCTTAACAGTTTGGCTTTGTCTTATCCCTTGCATCAAACGTGGTCCAACACTAACCTTCTCTCACTTCCTCAGAGTAAATTTAGGATGCTCTAGGAATCTAACCTAGGCTGTTATATAGTACCGATCAGTGTAGTATATATGAGCTCAGCATCTCCCAAGACCGGGGTCTTTGTTTGTATGCCACTTAGGTTATAAGGTCTTAGAGGAAAATACTCTGGCATCTTCCCTGCCTCAGTAGCCTAGCCTACTGTTTGCACTACACAAGTAAATTGTAATAGTATTTGGATGAATTTCCAAAAATGTTTATCCATTTTACCTATTCTCAACTTTACAATATTGGTGTCACTTAATGTGATGGTATTTGCACTTTGGGGTCATCCAGCTGTAGGAAAAAAGATGAAGTCCTTCACCACATTGGGCAGAAAGTAGAAGTGTGGATGTGTTCTGCTTCACGTAAATCTGTCAGCAGTCTCGGGGCTACTGCCAGAAAGTAGATGGAGCACCCCACCCCACTAACAACCATGTTGGTGGTAATGACAGACTAGCAAATGTTTTATGATTCCACTGGAGCCTCATCCCTGAGCCTCTGTGTTTGTGAAACTCGGATATAGAGTAGCATGGAGAAAGCCACATCCCCTGATGGGACAGAAAGCGCTTGCTAGTTTGTGTAGAGATTACACCACAGCATATTTTAAATGACCACTTCAGACTAGTGACTGCCTCTTGTGCACTGATGAATGTGCCCATGCTTAGTAGTGCTGGCAGAGCTGGGATGAGCTAGAATAAAACTAGGCAGACTGGCTGGAAACCAGCCAGTTGACAAGCCTACCATACTATTATAATTCAACAGAATTAATATTTTCCATATTCTCAGTTTCAAAGCTCTTTGCTTTGAACATAAGTAGTTTAGAGCAATAAAAGCTCAAATTGGGGGAACACTGATCCTGACGAAAAATTGGCAATTTTGGATCTTAGTGCATTGTCCCTCTTTTCTAAACACTAGAACTTGGCTTCTGTGTGCTTGGAAAATATATTAACTTGAAAAAATTCAAAATACAGTAAAATAATTTTTATTTGTAGTAATTTTTTTTGCTGGTATTTAGACCTAGGAATGTATGTTTATTTCTATGTGCATTTTCCTCTAAGTAGTATCACAAACACCAAAATAAGCTTTAACTGCCATGGCAGATATGAACAATATGTTCTTAGAACTAGACAAAATGTGGATCCTGTGTTCAGATAGTTCCTAGCTATGTTCAAAATACATACAATTTAATGTTGCAACAAAAATTCATGTAAAAACACTAAAATTAAGGTTCTAATTCCTGTTAACTGATATTCTGCTCTCTTTTCCTCATTCTTCTTCCACTTCTTTCCTTGTTTACTTTAAAGAGAACACTTGACAAATCGTCTTTCAGTAGCCAAAAAAGGAGTTGAGTATGTGGGTGTATTGGTACACAAGTAAGTGATGCTCTATTTTCCTTGCAGTTTTATCTCAATCCCAAATCATCTCTCTCTCCTTTTGCTTCTGCTCAGCATATCATATGAGGACCCCCAGATTGTAAGCTTTTTGGGCAGAAAATTTTCAAGTGTCACTAATTCCATCAATACATATAATATGTCCATAACCCTCATGCTCACAAGTAAATTATGGATGTCTATTGAAAGATTCTACCCATAGCTATGCTTAAGTTTAACAGGTTTCGGAGGCATATACATATTTTTTTTCTGTTTATTTTTTTTCTTCCCATTCCTCCTTCCTTTTGCCTTCGCTCCTTGTCACTCCTCCTGAAGCTGTATTATTATGGGAAGATTTGCTTGTGAAAAGATGTGATTTGCATTACGTCTTGAAGTATGTTAAATTTTCCTTCCAGAGTCAGGAACCTAATACATGAAAGGCTTTTGAGCATTTGAACGTGGGTTCCATACACTTTAGCATTTTCAATAAGCACAATTGCATTGGTGGATCTTGGATAGAAGCCAGTATCTAAAATGTTAAGGTCTTAAATATAAGGACCAGGAAGTTGATTTGTATCTGGATAATGAATGCAGAAATCCATTAGAGTGTGCAGATTTCCATTATGATCTCTTGGCAGGTTTTCCTGCTTAAGAGGTGGCCTGCTGAGTGTTGCGCAAGATGAAACTTCTGTGGAGCCTTTAGCCCTAGTTAGCAACATGGAGATGATAAAAGCATGAATCACACTTTCCAGATCTTCCTTTGACAGGAATGGGCACAGTCTCCTGGGAAAGTGGAAGTGCAACCATTTCTTACCACAATTATGTCTGTAAGTCAGGACTATCAGTGATTCTAATACAGCCTCAAGATTGTTCTCCATTATCAGCTAGTGGGGGGATATCCTCTGTTGAAGGTACAGTCAACGCTACTGATTGCTCCTTTCAGTGTTTTGCATTAACTTACTTTTCCCTTTAGGAAGTTGCTTTAAAAATTTTAAGCATCTTGTTCAGCTATCAGTGGCCTTTTAGTTACTCAAGTCCTTGCATCAATTTAAACTTTTTTTTCATAATGTTTTGTTCTTTCTTTCGGGTGATAACATTGATTGTAGAGGCTAAAATGGAGGTGGTGGAGCTAGTGAAAGTTCAGCAAAATTGTGATGTTACTATTTATCTCCACAGATCCAGTTGTCTTTGAAAAGAAGGGCTGAAAGAAATCCTTGCAGGCCTTCATATAGATAACCTCTAGATGAACAGCTACCTATCTCACAATTCACTGAGATCTGATAAAAAATGGTTCTACACCATCTTGGGTATTCCTTAACTGGGCCACCCATCACCACCACCCAAGCAGTCTGCATTGTCTATTCCCACAGGTAGCCTGATGATGAGGGCTCCAATATGTTGATATGTCACATCTTTGCACCACAAAGTTCTCATTGACCAGTCAAGAAAAGGATTTTAGAGAGTATTCAGCAGCAGGTGAGATCACTCCGGTCAAGTGTTTAGTGTCTTGAAAGATCTATTGCACATTATGATGGTTGGGAGATTACTTTTCTGTGAACCAGCATTTATGTTTCCGGTCATTAAAGTAGCCAGTTGCACTTTGCTAGCTTTTACTAGCTATTAGGGTCAGGAATTTTCTTAATAAATCATAACAGCATATGTGAAGACACTTTTTGCATCCCTTAAAGTACACAGCACATTATTGGTCATATCTACATATACTCCGCCTTTTTTTATTGAGTATTTGAGTTTTATTTGTGCATTTTTCAAAGTCCTGAGTACTCAATAGATTAGGAAGATATCTGCATAGATTTATTTCTTTTTATATAGCCTGGGGGCAGGTAACATTCATTTTTCAGCTTTCTGACTTTGGACAAAAATGCAAAAATACAGATTTGTTTTTGTGATGGAGACCCATGCATGTGTACAGTTATATACCAACAACGAAAACAAGCAATTTATGTCTGGCTTTCCAGCCTGGTGAAGGAAGGAAGCCTTGAATTGCTTTTATCCTCCTTGTTCCAGTGCATTTAGAAACCAAAGACTGTGCTGACCACAGGACTGAGGATGGTAAAGGAGCTTCTATGATTGTGTTACACTGTGGTTTCTTCACCATGAGGAAAATGTTCATGGAAGACATGGCATGACTGATTTGTCCATCTAAAGTGGCATAAAACACTTGGAACAGCGTCAAAAATCTCATCCTATAGAATATATATATATTTCTGTATATGATTGTTGGGTGTGTAAATACAGTGTGTGTGTTTGCATATTATGCTTGAGCTCACACCTTGTTCTTCCTTTCCAACCGCAGCCACCTGAATCAGCGTGGAAAGGTTAAGGCACTTGCTTCCTTTTGTCACTCACTACATGTTTATTTGTATATGTGTTTATTTAAATATATAGACACTGCAAAATTGAAGAGTTTGTCATCAATAATTTGTTACAATAAAATACTGTTCACCCTTCTCTTTGAAAAGGAAGAGTACAAAGATCAACAGGACTGGGTGAACTTTTTATTCATTGTGGTTCTTTGTACTGCTGTATGTCTTAAAAAATTTCATCCTTGAATTTTTGGGTTACAAAACAATAAAGCAGAACTCCAAAATGGGGGGGGTTTACAAAAACCCATATTCAAGAAGTGAGCTTAAATTAATGGCCCTGGCTCTTCTCTGCCTCTGCTATTAAATAACTAACATGTATTTGCTTGAAGGAATATCTGGTGTTATTTGATTTCTTTCCTTTAACAAGGTCTGCAGTAAATGTAAGTGTACAATAGTCTATGTATATATGTATGTATATGGTTCAATCTTTAGCGTGGTCCTGCTTCTAAAACATTTATTAACTCCTGCATACAAAATATCAAAGGTTTATAATTATTGAGATCATATGCTGTAAATGTAGCCATGGTTTGAGTCTCTAATAGTTGTGGGTTTTTTTTCTTTTATATCAGTATATAATAATTCAACTTCTTGAACTCTGACTTTGTTCTTCTCTTCATTGCCACCCAGAATCTCCAACCTACCAGAGCCACTGGGGAGAGGCTAGGGCTTAGGCGTGCTGTTGATGCTCCGTGCAGATATGAAAAGAAGAAAAAAATAGTCAGAGGACCTACTTCAGCTTGGAGATTTGAGTATCAGTCTCAGAGCAGCCTGGTTTAGGTTGGTGGGGTTTTTTTTTTCAGGTTTGGGTTTGCTTTTTTTTTTTAATTTTAATCAAGATTTTACTGTATTTCCTTTTTTTCCCTCAGGGCTAAAACCTTGCATTCATACAGCACTTCACACAGTGAGACCCTGATCCTGACCAGGACCTCTGAGTGCTACCATTATACAAATAATAATAAAATGAAGCAGAACAAAACAGGAGCCCTATGGGCTAGTTTTTAATGCTCCTATCTCTTCTTCATCAAAATTAAACCAATTGAAAGATAACACTGAGCAGGGGATTTTTATTTTTTTTTCGACTGATTGTACATTTTCATAACACACACATCATGAAATAAGTGCATGACTCATTTTCAAAAAGAAATAACAACACCGGATTCGCTTGGTTTTACTAGGCAGGCTGCTATGCATACATTGTTTGGTGGCATCCTATTCTCCTGGACAAATAGTAATTTTTAAAGGGATTTAATGCTATGAGAAAGCGCTTACTTTTTAATTGTTATTATCGTATTATTTTAACAATTGTAGTCTGTTAAACAAATCCACAAAAAATGCTTAATACCACAAAAACCAGATTGAGCTAAGTTTATGAAATTTACAGATTACCTAAAATGCTAGGAGTTAATTACAGTCTGCTTTCCCTGGCATGTCAGCTTGATTAAATTTGGAGTTCCAAGATGAATTGGCCCAAATTCATTAGTGTTCCCCGGGTGCATATGTTGGTCAAGGTCAAGCGAAGCACATTGACTGTAGTGTTAGTCAGGAGGGGGAAGGGTTTCTAAAGAAGGTGGACTCTTAAAAGGTCTGGGGTTGCAGCAAGAAACTTTGATACTTTTTAACTTAATAAATCTTGACAGCCTAATCATGGCTAAGCCTTTGCAGTGTTATTGGTACAGATGGCAAAGCTAGACATATTTAAAGAGATCTCAGCAGCTAGTGGCAGGAGAGCATTGAATCCGAATGCACTGTTGGGCTCTCAGAGAAAGTGCAAGAAGGGAGGATAAAAAGCTACACAGCATTTCCATCTCTTGACATCTCCAACAGCCTCAGATACAAAATATGATAAGGCTCCTGCTGAGCTAATAAGCCCAACAAATGTCTGTGTCCGTGAAGTAGATGAAGTGGGATCAAGTAGTTGGGGGCTGCTGTATGAAAATAAGCCAGCACCCAGGGTATAATGGCACTGTAGAAAGCTGCAAGGTCAGGCTGATGACAGAAACACTGGATAAGTAGAGACCCCATCAGTAAAACAGGTTTGCCTGCTGGATCTGAGCCACATAACTATTAAAAAAAAGTCCCTATGTTTTAGAAAACTCATCTAGTTTAGTAGATAATAGGACAGTGTTTGGTTTGTTGTATGAAAGACTGCAACTGTTTCCTACTTAGTGCCATATAGATTGTATGATGAATGGTTTCTCTGCAAAATATTACATCAAAACAGACCTGAAAAGAGGATTTGACTGCAAACTAAAGGAGATTTTTAAAGAAAGAAGTAATATCAAATGAACCACAGATTTGTTCAAGGCCTGCTGGCATGTTACACTGTTTTTCTCTTAATTTCATGTACATGAAGTATATCTCTATTCATCCCACTCTTAAATAGAGCTCTATGTGTTCCAATAAAATAATTTAAGCTGAAATCATTCTGGATATATGAGAGTGATAAATACAGCTCCTTTCGTTTGCAAAGAAAAATAAAGACCTATCTTGCTGAAATAGCATTAAAATAATAATTCGGCAGTACTTGGAATTTCAGGAACAGGTCAAGCTGTTACATTAATTCTTAAAGCTTCATATTCACTTAGTGCTATTTGTAAAGGTGTCTTTGAAAAGTACACAACTTTCTCAACACCATGTGCATTTGTTTATTGCATTTGGGAGACGATGTAAAAAATCCAGCAGCATGCCACAGAGGTCATACGTATAATTCCCTTTAATTTAACTGTGTGATGTTTTAAATTTATGCAAGCGTAATTATTGCTAAATTCCAGTGTGCTGTACATGTGCTACTGAAGCCAAAACAAGCCAGATCTGGTCCTATGAGTAACAACAGCATTAGGAAAATAAATCGGTAGTGATAGATGATGAATATTTATGATTGTTTCTCTCCTACCATTTTAATCATTTACAGATATTTTCAGTTTTCATCCAGTAGAAGTACAACTGAACGCAGTGTCTCCCCTGGAGTCTTAAGGAGGATGCATAATAATGTGGCAACCAGCCTCCTTCCCTCTACTCCGGGCTGGGTCGTATATCATATTCGCGGGCTCGCATTGGGATGCAGAGCCGCGCTGCTCAGCAGGAGCTCCAGGAGGCATGGTGCCTCAGGCAGGCACAGTGTCTCCTGAAGCTCTGCGGCGGCCTGTGGAGAAGAGCATTGGCTGCTCCAGCCTTTGAGGCTGCAGCGTGTTGCTCCTGCCTACCCCCAGCCAGACCTGCTGTGCGGGGCAGAGGGGACGGCGAGGTGACCCGGTCCCCTCCCAGGCCCGCTCCCACTGAGGAGGGAATCTGTGGCAAAGGCTCGTACAGCCTGAGCAAGGACTGCTATTCTGTTTGATCCTTCTGAGGTGGTGCAAACTGGAGGGGTACCTCCCATTAGTCCCCTTCTTCTCCGAGGCCTTTTATTCGGATTAGGTTTGTAGGTGGCTGCCACTCATTTTAACAGCTCATGTCTCACTCCCCTCCTTTCACTTCCATCTTGCATGCACACGACAGTATTTTTTCTGCCCTGCCAAGCATCCCAGCCTATATCTTCCCATTTATCACACAAACATCTCTGCACCTTTTTACTGTACACCTTCCAATCAGCAAAAAGCCCAGAAGCAATAATATATTTAAAGTACCCTGACAGAGCGTTTTCATTGCCTGATGGCT
Source organism: Rissa tridactyla (assembly GCF_028500815.1). NCBI lineage: Eukaryota > Metazoa > Chordata > Aves > Charadriiformes > Laridae > Rissa > Rissa tridactyla. The sequence goes on along the minus strand of NC_071467.1, from coordinate 33,974,067 downwards.
AAGGAGAAGGGGAATTGTGGGAGCTGGGAAACAGAGTAGTAGGAAAAGGCTGAATCTCCTTTGTACCACCCCCAGAGCACGATGGGGCCCTGAGCACAAATAGAGGGTTAGAAACCAAATTGTGTGTAAAACATGATGCCTGGCATCAGAAGGGAGACTTAGAGCTCCACCCCATGTTTTCACCCTAAAGGAGCACTGTAAACGTGTAGTCCTGTCTTCTGTGGGTCAGAAAACACACTGACTTCATGTCCTTCTACATGTTCTCTTAGAGCACAGACAGCTGTAAGAAGCAGACAGCTGTGAATGGGTTGGAAAACTGTAGTTATACAAGCGGCGCAGCTTTGCACCAAATGCCTTACGCAATGCAAATGGTGAAGTGACCCCAGACAGAGGGCTGGACTTTCCAGGTGAGAGGGATATAGAAGTTAATAAAATACCAATTATCAAATAACTGAGCGTTGCCAGTTTACGTTGTTCAGAGAGGCAGACTCATTTCACCTTTTGAGCTGAACCAGACAACAGAGTACAGCAGGTAACACCGTTAAACTAAATGTGTGAGATAAAGGATCGGTGTTTAGCTGCGTTGTGGGTTATCTGGTCCATCACAAAACTGTGCAGCTGACAGGTGAGTTGTAAAGAAGGAAGGTCCCTGTTCTGGAAGGAAGGAGATGGTGAGGGACAGAGAACAAAAGCAGAAAGACAAGGGCTAGTTTGCGAGACAACTCCTTTGGTTGAAAATGTTGTTGCTAGTGCAGCCCAGTTACTTAAATCTGCCTGGATTTTTACTGCTACCAGTGACTGTTCCTGTAGGTTGTAATGGATCCACATATCACATCGAAAAGCCATGGCTTGCTCTTCCAGTCCTGTTCACCGTACTTTCTTTTCCTGAAGCAAGTATTCATGAAGATTTTTCACCTGCCTTTTGCAGTTATTGAATCTCAAGATAGATAATTTCAGGTAGATGATCTCATTCTAGCCTCAGTGCGTCTCTTCAAGATCCATAGGCCTGGCCTGTATCAATTCAGACAGCAGCACACAGGTTTATCACAACTCAGAACTGATGCACTTCATCTCAGTGCTGAAGTTAGCCTTTTTTTCGTACAGAAGAGATGACCATGAGGAACTGAAAAGAGGGGGGAATGTATTAGGAAAAAGTTCTTAATTGATGACTTTTTAGAAATTATGGTTTTAGTTGGGGGGAGAAGCCACCTTCATTCCTGTACCTTATCAGTATTTGCAAAAAAAGTGAGGTAATTGACTTCAACATACACCCAGTAGCTGTGGTTTCTCACTTGTGTCACAGTAGAGATTTAACCTGAAGAAAAGTCTGAGGAAGAATAATTTTAGGAATGATTTGTGGTCAGCTGTGACAAGGAATGTCAATGGTTATTCTACCCATGAAGCATGTACTTGTGGGAGAAGGAGAATTATATTTTTAAGAACAACCTGGAGATACTTAGTATTAAAAAAAGTAAAAGACATATTTAGCAGCTGGCACTGACACCTAAGGAACAGTGGTGAATTACTTCCTAAAATACAGAAAGGAATTAGGAAAAAAATTCAGGATGGATCTGCTCCCATTCTGTAGAATACATCTTAAAATTTTTTAAAGCATAGATATAAGTGTTGCTTTAATAAGCTCATATATTTACATTATTAATATTATTTGGTATACTTTTGCAGAAATAATTTGGTAGTTACCTTCCTTCATCTTTTTAGCAGCAGTTAAATAAGTTGTAAAATGAAGTCGCTCCTCGCCTTCTTGAGAATATTTCTGAATTAGTTTAATATGACTCTGAAGAAACAACTTTCTAGAGTCGTACTCAGTGTAGTACTTTAGTTTGCCTAATCCTTTCATGCTGCAGGGATTTAGAAAGACTAAATCAATCTCAGGGTGGACAGCACCTTCAGTGCCACCAGTGGCCAAGGGTGGGCTCTGTTTGTTACTGTGCATCACCTAGCTGAGTAAGTAAACCATATGTGAGAAGAAGGAGAATATTCAGGCATCTAGAATGTGAAGAAATGGGTTGAGGGTTCCCAGGGTGATATTCAATTCCATTGAAAATGCCCCAGGGAAAAAAAAAAAAGAAAAGGGGAAACACCTTTTTGTACCAAATTCAAACACCAGTAAACCTCATCTGTTGAAACGCTAAATTAGGGCTGAGAAAGACCACGCACATGTGAGCTGCTGGCTTCGCTGCAGAGTAGTACACGAGAATGGCATCAACACACAGCAAGTGCAACAAAACTGTGCAGCTGACTGTCCCAAATGCTGACAAATGCATTAAAAGAATAAAAACACAGAGAGCATTTTTCCCTGCTGCCAGTTCATTGCAAAATTTTCAGTTAGGATAAAATTTTTAAGCGTAATTTTCCAATTGACTGTCTTTTTTTAAGAATGTAGATCCCTTTTGCATACATCCAAATGTGATATGGCAAGTTGAAGAAGTTCGGCTAATTCCAAAGAAAACCTGATAAAAAAAACAGTAATACACTAAAAGCTTCACTGAAAGGGTCTGAAAAACAACTAATATATGTTCCATTTAAGATTATTAATTTTAATAACTATAGAAATGGATGAGTGTAAATGAAAACCCGTAAGAAAATTTTGCTATCATCTCAAATACTTCATCTAGCTATTAATTTAAAAGTAAATAGATTTTGAAATGATAGATAAGAACAATAACATAGAATAAATTATATTAAACAATTATGTTAACATAATGGATCTCTTAAATATATAAATTATTAATATCTTCAGTATAATTCATATATATGTATATATAGTGAAACCATCAATATATATTTAAACTTCTAAAATATAAAGTGCAGGGAGTATTCTGACTGCATCTGTAATTATTATTTTTTTTCCATTGCATCACAGTAAATATTTCCAGTGCTTTACCATTCTTTCTTTTTTTTTTGCCTCCTTGGAAGAAGTCTGTCTCTCACAGAACAAAGGAAATGATAGATGTGAGCTTCTGTGATTGCTGAGAAGGCAGAAACAGTAATGACACTCAGAAAATTCTCTTCTGTTCAGAAATCATATCTAGTACATTAGAAACATTCAAGTTTCCAGAGCGCGATGTGCAAAATTCTGGCTTTCCCTAGGATCTTGGTTTGTTGTTAAAGTAAATTAAATAAAACACATCAAATGAGCACTTTTCTATCTAAAATATACATCATGTGGGATAAATGAATTTCTATATTTTTAAAAAAAATAATTTAAAACTGTTATTTTTGAGGCAGAACAGACATAGAGAGTATCAGATAAGAACTGTATGTCTTTGTTACTAATGCAGTATGTAAGAGGCAATACATACTCGCACCTGAATGCTTAAGAAATACAGGATTTGAAGGTTAATTGACTCACTGACACCTGAGATTGGATTTGTCCCAAACTTTTCATAAGTACAGAGACTTTTGTATAGATACATGTGTGACTCTGTATGTCTGTGACCTAATTCTGACTTTCCTCCACCTTCAGCTCAGAGGAAAGCCACTCTGAATGAGTTGTCACAAAAATACGGCAGGGGAGAGAGCTGGCAGTGAAAAGCAGAGATTCTTGAAAAGTGAGGTGCATTCTTTAATTTTTTTTTTCCTTAAGCTGTGGGTTGATATTTCTGGTTCCAGACAAAATTCAAAATGGAGGTGAAAAGTGTTGTGATTTCAATACTTTCCCATTCCACTTCCAAGAAATAGAGGGTCTGTGGTTTTATATACCAGAATCCATCAAAAATATGAACCTTTGCCCACTGAAATTTAAAATTTGCCATAGACTTAGAAAACATTTTGATCATTCCCTGCTAGAAAGGTGGCATTTAAGTTTAGAGGAGTGGGACTGTGATCAACGCGGTCATTCAATACTAATCAGCCTACAGTGGGCAGCAGGAACCCAGCATCTTACTTCCCCAATTTCACTCCTCCTGCCAGTACCCATTTTTCTGTTCAGTTCCACCTTTTTCTTAAATAACTTTACTGGTTATATCCATCTACAGTGAGCAGAAACAATAGGTCCAAAAGAGACTTACTAAACAGAATAACCAGATATATTCAATAATTGCTTAAACAATGTCCAGAGCTTGACTTAGAGAATTAATTTATTCTTCTATTAGCTTTGGCTTAGGGTTATGATTTTTTATAACATTTACTAATGTGCTAACTGTCAGATATTTTGTGTTTCTACTTAAATCAATACAAAGGCCACACCAACTTCAGTAAAAACAATTTTGAATTTTGGAAAAATTTTTTTTATCCTGCAATTGATATTCATTACTTGTTCTAATTCTTCACATAATCTAGTCTCTTCCTGAAAATAAAACTGCTATAACCATTTTTTGCTGCTCCCACACTTTTAGTTAGACGGTATAACACATTTTCTATGTGTCATGGCTGTACTTTGCCCTGTAGTTTGAAAATGCTTTTATTACTGGTTTCCTATCCATGTTAGATATTTTTTTAAAGCAAACCATAAAACTACAAAAAATCTTATATTTAACTTTCTTAAGGTAAATCAGATTAAAAATCAGAATTTTTTAGATGCTATTTCTCTAGCAGAGCTGATTCCACCTGTGAAAATCTTACTGCCGTTGAACTACACTTTCAGTTGAAAAAAACCAAACAACAGTCATACTCGGTGTTAAATGCGAACTATTTAGATTGGTTCAGGCCTTTTCTGTACTGGTTTATAATTGGTGACCAACAGTTTGCTCAACTATACTCATGAAAGACAGCTAAAATCTTAACAATACTTGTTGGTCTAACTGAAGGTTAGCACATCACCACTAGTTACAAATGGTTGCAATGAGATAGCTTTCTACTATGACTCATCCTTTAATTAATGTTGCAGAGAAGCCTTATTTTTTGCTGCATGTCAACATATTCCCCAGAATTTTCTTTTCCATTTTTATTGTTAGTTTAATTTTCATGTTCATTTGAATTAAAGGGAAAACATTTGGTTTTCATAGCAGTGTATGCAAATGTTTTGAATCACTGTGATTTGACCTTCTGTAGTTTACAAGCTGTGCTGGCAAAGCCTGGCTTGCTTTCAGCTGCAACAACTGATATATTGTGTTGTCTGTGGTTGCTTGTTCCTGACTCTGAAGCCAATGAGGTTTTTTTGGAGCCTTTGTCCAAACTGTTGTAAAGCTATTTTGGGGGTATAACAGTTTTCTCATCTGACAAGCTCAACTACGCCTTGCATTGAAGTTGTTAATAACTTTAAAAAAATCTTCCCTTGCTATTTGATGTATTTCTACACTCCTGGTACAGCTTAATACATATGCTCACAACTACTCTAAATTAATTTCCAAATACGTAACACTTGCTACGTATTTAGATTGCTTATTATTAGTTAGCTTTGGATACATACCTGTAGTGGCCTACTATTTACAGGGACAAGGAAAAATATCTACTGGCAACCTCGTGACTAGGCATTTCGCAGCTAGAGCTGAAGGTCTAGCTGGTATAAAAGCACTCTTCAGGGTAAAGTTGATGAATTGTAGTAATTCTGACTGGTGTCAGGACAAAGGAGTCTCTCTAATTGAGCATGGCTGGAGAATCAGTAAGGGGTAGTATTAGTTAACTGGCCTAAAATGAAACTTTCAATAGGCCATCCCTCCCCCTCACACAGAAAATGAATTGGAGCATTAAAGCCACCCCCCTACATCATCTCTTATCAAAGACCTCCATCTCTTGCTCATATACAATATAGCTTGCCACATAGGCTCTGGTGCCAACACTGCTGTTTCCTCCATTACATTGTGCTATGCAAAATTAACTGCTCTTGTAAATGGAAGCAACTTTGACAGCAATGCAGCTTTACCTCTTTGAACCACTGGAGAATCATATGAATAATATTCATCAGTTGCCGAAGAGAATGAGAGAGACATCGGCATTATTTTTATGAATACCAACTGTAGCTCTGGAGTTTATTTCATTGATCTTATCCTGCCTGGCTGTGTAGTTCCAAGAAAACTTTTAGGGAATATTTAAAGAAGACAAACAATGGTGAAGAAAATAAATTATTAAACAGATTATGAAGAAACCTTGTGGAATCTGGAAACTCCACCCCTATTCCCTATACCTGGCTATTAAGAGAAACCAAATAAAGTTAACCAGCTTTTGTCTTCCCAGCCGAAATCTGGGATCCAAGGGGACAGTAATCTATTAAAGTGTCTCAGAATGGTAGAGGTATCAGTAGCTGAAGAAAATTACCAGAAAAGGACTTATTCATTTGGTTCCACAAGAAGTGTCGATAAACCTCGCCTATGAATTAAGTGCATCAGCTGAGTGGAACTTATCAACAGTATACAAATTAAAAAAAATAAATATGGGTAAACAGTAAGAATATGCAGCTCTCGTTGCTTTATCCACTTGCTATGCTTGCTACGTAGCTTTGCGCAAACAAATAATGCTTTGTTTTAAATAAGCTGTTATGGATCACTTAAGGCTATCTAGAAAAGTAACTTGAATTCAGAAAAAATATTTTAGTGTGTCTTGCATCACATGTAAAAGCTCTGGTTCCCTTCAGTTGTGGTTCACAATGTTATGCCAACACTGTGAACCAGAAGTCCTGGCATTCTGTGCTGTAGTCTGGATATAAAAAATAGCCATAGCTCAAGCCCTGAGCAGGTGCATCTCCTAATTACATGGTGTTTGCTTGAAAACCAGTTTCAGACAATGATGTTTCCAGAGCTGTGCCAAATAATTTCATTCTGCCTATGTCTATCTTTATCTCCTGACAGACCTTTTCTTTGACATAACTATTAAAAGATGAAACTAAAAATACAAAAGTTGTCTTGTTGAAAATCTTTTCGTAGTAGACACGCATGTAAGACCTCATATACTAAAGGTCTTACTATATCAGCAAGTAAATTCATGAGAAAACAAGAATTTTGGTCCCTTTGACTTCCTTATACATTTTCTGGAAGCATCCAGATAACATCTGATCAACAGAGATCTCTGAGAATATAACATACAAACTAACTTACAGTATATAAGAAAGAACAGAAGGGAAAGATGTCTTTTTAAGATTAGCTAGGGGTCTGCAGAACTACTTGCTTGAATTTTTTTGGAAGACTGATGGGGTAAAATAGTCGTAGACCTTTTTAATTATTCCTCTGCTTATCAGTATAGACTTAACTGGCTGGTTATAACATGGTAGCACTGCATATATTGCCTAAGTGCAAAGTTGTCAATAAGCACTGCAAAGCTGGTGGCTGTATAGAGGGGCTCAGTGCACCATTACCAGTATGATGCAGACACATTTCTTTGTCCTCAGAAGAAAGAAACAATCCCGGAACTGCAAGGCATATCCATAAAGACATATTTTTAGTTAGCATTTGAACGCAGACATAGAGGGCAACACTGTTTTCTGGTGCAGAAAGCAATTAGGGCTGCTGTGGTGACACAGGAATCTCAGGGACTGGCATCCAAAAAAGCAGTCTTTGAGTTGCCTTTACTAGTCTTTCTAGTTGAAAGTGATATAAAGAAATCTAACACTTAAATACCTGTGTTCACAGGAATACCCATGCCCCTTCTAAGTGGACTAGGTGCAAAGGTATACAGTCTCTTCCTCCAGTTCTCCCTCCTTCTCTACCCGCAAAATGAAAATGAATTCAAAAAAATACATTGGGGTAGCTATGGCAAGAAAGACTGAAACCATTATACCATTTAATCTTGAGAACTGGAGCTGTATTCAAGTTCTTGCCTCAGATCAAGCAGAAGAAAGATGTAAGCCTGGCACCCAGATAAGTGACTATGCAATATATGGCTAACGTGAATTATTCGTGATAAGTGGCAAACTGCTGCAGCCTTTAGCTTCAACTACAGGTGAAGGATTACAGCACTCACCTTGTTATTTCCCTACTAGTATAGCTAGATTGACCAAAGTATTTTCTATGATATCTTAACCAAATTTACCATATTATTTAATATACCCATGCTACTATCCTGAACACTTGTGAAATTTGTGTTTCCCTGAATACTCTGAGAAGCTGTGGTATCCCTTCCCCATTACTGCTAGTGCCTACAAGTGTCCTTATAAATCTTCCCTTCCACATAGCATTTGTTTTCATTTAAAAAGCAACTCAAAATGCCTCTTGTGCTGCTCCTCCTCCTAAATCTTCTGTTTCTGAAGAAATGTCTGTCACTGCTATCGTATATTACATACCTGTACAATGTCTTGACTCTATATATGCTATAACTTCATCCATGCTTCACAACCCCAAATCCTCCATAATGTACTTTCCTCTTTTCTCTCCTTTCACCCCTTATACAGTTCTTCAGACTTTGGCATACATAGAATGCTGCCATCTGACTTCTTCCATGTATGGAGATATTGTAAGGAGATATGCGATCCCTTCATAAAAATCATCAAACAATTCTACCACATCATATTGTTGTGATGACAATAACAGTTTTCATTCTTGTTGATTATCTGACACTAAGGCATCACCAAAAAGACTAAATCAAGGCTTTTCCTGTCTTATTCTTTGGTGTTTGCCTGGTCTTTATTGGTAACAAATCTTTCCTGAAATCATCTGGTGTGTGAGGACCTAACTTAGGTGAAGCTGAGGACATCAGGAATTGCTTGGCAAGGTGATAGAGTTACAGAATGGTTGAGGTAGGCAGGGAGCTCGAGATGTCATTGGTCCAACACCCCTGCTCCAGCAGGACCACCTGGAGCTGGTTGCCCAGGACCATATCTGGACCACTTTTGAATATCTCCAAGGATGAAAACTCAGATCCATGCAACAACATCTGGGCATAGGGATGGGTCTGATGTTAATAAACCACATACTGGTGGAGCTGAGTTGGAGAGCAGACAGGTGCTCTAGATAATGAAGTACTGGCTGTGAAGGATTTTGCGACAAGGTTTTGTACCATAAATGAAAAGGGGCTTGATGTGTGCCAGACGCTCAGATGAGTGCCTTATGGAAGCATTGATTACAGCATGAGAGTTTAGGGTCCAAAAAGACTAAGTTAGGTAGTACTTGGTAAGCACCCTAATGTTGTGACTTTTAGCTTCTTCTAGGGCTCGAACCTACCACACTGATACTTGGTGTCAGAGAAATCAAAATGACTGACTGTGATTTTGGATTCTTGTACACATCCCTGCAGCACAATATGGTATGGTATATACAATTAAATTTAATTATTACATGAAACAAGGCTTCTCTCAACAGAGCAGACATTTCTGGTTCTTCTATCCAAAAAGCATACAGTGCAACTGAAAAAAAGACGAAGAGCAATAAAAATGATCAGATGTATGGAAATATTTCCACACATTAAAAACTATTAAATAGTTCAGGGCACTGCAGTGTGGGGAAGATAAATAAATATTATAAAATAAAATAATCAAATAAAATAATGAAGAAGAGTTGAGTTAAGGGAGGAACTGATAAGAGTCTAGAAAATCTTTAACCACCTTTGACGAGGCACATAGAGAATTATTGACCCCTGTGCTTTTCTATACAAGAATATGGGCTACCAGGTGAAAGAAGCAGCTGACAAGTTCAAAACAAATAAAAGGACATACTTCTTTATACAAATATGGGTAATCTGTGGAACTCATCGCTATATGCTGTGGACGTTTAAAAATGTCATGTGTTCCAATTTACGAAAGAAAAAAACCCCAAAACTCTCTCATTCAAGAAGTCTGAATTACAGACAGCTAGAGGCTGGACAAATATGGGAAAGAGTATTACATGCTTGCCTGGTTCTTATCCTCTCCCCCTGACATCTGCTACAGGACGTTTTCAGAGACAGAATATGAGACTTAGCTAGACCTTTGGTTTGAACCATTATGGCTGTTCTTATTTTCTTATGATTTTAAACTGCATGTTATTCCGGAAATTCCCAGGCTGCAGTAGTGCAATAGTAACTCCAGCTCTAGCCTAAGTGATTACACAGGTGGTACTTCAGTAGACAGTAGTATGGGAACAATAGTATAGCAGTGTCAAATTTGGGCTGGGAACAACTGCACTGGGATCATCAAACCCAGAAGTTTATAATATACCACTAGGATTCGGTTGCCTGCTATGCATTTAATCTCTGTTTTGGATTATAAATTAAACTGGAATTTAAATAAAAGTTGTGGCCAGAGCCCTTTAACCATGCTGATAGATGTCACAAGGCTTCTTTTAAGCCGCAAAGCACAAAGTAGAAGGGTTGCACTATTTTTGATTGAATACAGAATTATTTTTCAAACTCCCTTTCTAAAATCATTTAAGTTTCGTTTGTGGCTTGGCTTTTCCATAAACTCTTTGTTCATTAAACTTCTAGTTGCTTCTGTTGAAAACAGAGATGCTTTCAAGTGAAATGTTTTAAGGAGGTTTAGAAAATGTTCTGGATTGAATTTTAAAAGTAATGGATATTCCCTTGATTTATATCCTTGTATCGTACATGTAAAAGTGAAAAATAATGTTTTTAATTGTAGAATTAATACTTTTTTTTTTTTTTTTCTGATTATGGTCCTAACATTACACTATCTATGTAGAGTGCTGATCTGATCTGATCTGATCTGGAAATGATCATCAATGTTCAGCTCAGATTAATTATTTAGAAAAAATACAAACTCACATTTAGAAAAAGACAGACGAAATAGAACTTTTATTAAGTATCGCAATAAGAAATGGAGCATAGAATGCTAATAGAAATAAGTGTAGTAATCGCCATTAGAAATGGAATAAAGACAGCATGATCAAATTAATCAAGCCATGATTTAGATTTTCAAAATTTATTAGATTTTTTTAACTGTGTTAGTAATTAATACACTGTACTACTATGAATTTAAATTGATTAGCACTTTTTTGAAAAATGTGTAGCAAATGGCTATGTTAATCAAAGGAAATCAAGCTACGTTAATGCAGGTTCTTTTAATGGTGAAAGATACAACATATACAAATACTTTTTTCTTGGTACATGTTTAAATAGATTTTCTATTCTTTGACTAGTAAAATGTTTAAGACTGACAAAATAGTCATAGTCTACAACCTACATAGGAAAAGGCTTTGATTACAGTAAAATTACACAAAAATGTGTCATTAAAAGGCATTGGACAGACATAAAACCTAACCTTTTGAGCTGAAGAATACTTAATATTCTCTTCATGATCATGCAAGGGGAAATTCTTTGCTATGGAATAGCTATTTTCCTGTTAAGCAGGCTATTTCATCAATGATTTATTCCTGAGATGTAATAGGTCGTTTAAAATGGTGGTTTAAAAGTTAGGCCTTTTTTGTTTAATTTTCTCACAGGCAGTTGGTAATTATCATGGTCCTGCAGTTTCTCTGGAATGCTGTGGAGGGTCAAATGCCAATGGAACCCTGCTTTATAGGGTAATTAAGACAGTAGACATGGTTATTAAATACATCGTGCTAAACTAAACTGGAATGCTGTGAAATAAAATCCAAAATCATAAATAAAACGTGGGTATTCTAGTGAAAAGAAAAAAAAAAAAGGCTTTCTACAATCATATTTGCAGTAAACAGCTCTGGCTGAATTGTGTCTGAAATTCTGACATTTAAGCATCCACAGATAACTTGCTAGATGTTTCAGGAATATTTTAAAACTAAAAATAAGAGCAAATGTGCTCTAAGTGTCCTTTGTGTGCCCAGAAATTCAGTACAGTAATCAAAATTCAACCTCATAGTGCTCAGCGTATCTAAAGAATGTAAAAAAAACCACCACATTGAATAGAACCTTCTGTATTCATAATTGCCATGCAGCACGTACTGGAAAATATGTACTAAAATAGGATGATGAATGTAAGTTTAATGTGAATAACAAATGAAGTTTGGAGAATCCTGCAGAAAATACCATGGGATGACAGTCCCTTTTTAAGATATTACCAGGTGTAGTGTAGCTGTTTCATTCATGTCTATCTGAACATTTTGTGTTTGCAATATCCTTTATGCCATGTATAGAGACAGTACTGTGTGTCTTATATGCAGGAGAGGGGGGGGTAAAGATTAAAGCCTTGATCAACATAGGTAATACTAGAAGTATGAAAGATGAAATATTGCAATCTGCAAAATATTTTACTTCCCTCAGACTATGGAGTAAACTTGTCTTTATACTTTTTCCATACTGAAATGGTAGGGTAATACAATTTCTTCCTAGAAAAATTGTGGTGAGTATACAAAAGCAGTGGGAAATTCACTTTGGAAAATGAGTCCAATACAAAACAAAGTCCATAAAACACAGAATGAGATTTTTACATGTGATCCAAAATTATTTCCTCTTTGTTTAAAGTCTGGAAGATTATACATGCAAGTTTATTGGTAAATTCATTGCATCACCAGAAAAGGATAAAAAAATTATACCTCACCCCTCCCTAAAAAAAAAAAAAAATCCAATTCTAGCTGTAAAACTGGAAGCCAGAATGTGTAGTTGACAGGCACAGAGCCAGCTGACTTTAAATCACTAACCTTTCCATCAGATCAGTCTTCCTACTTCCACATGGAACACATTTTAAGTTAACAATGTGTAGTTTGGCAAAGAAATTGTTTTTCTTTGGCATAAAGCAGTTGTCTCATTTCTTCTAAAAAAAGTATTTTCTGCCTGCTTATATATACAGTGTGTGTCGACATTCTTTTGAACTTCAAAAACAGTTGTTACATCAAAAAAGCTTTACTTAGACAATTACATTCCGGGTATTTTGGGTTTTTATATATATGCAGATATAAATGATGGAAATTGATATTTAATTCATCTGTGTACTGGCTGCTGTAACTCATCCAGTTTTTAGTGTTTACTTAAATATGTATGTAAATGCCTATACAAATGTTGATTAAGCTACTTGACCACAGACACTCAGAAAACAGGCCTCCTTCCTTAAGACAGTAATTTAAGTAAGTCTCAGTTGATATCAGAGTATTTACAATGTGGGTATAGACTGTAAGACAAACTAAGATTAAATCTGATCATTTTGCTCTTACTCCGAAACCTGGCCGTTTCAACCAGATGTATTTATAGCACGAAAAAGCAGTAGAATGGAATGTTACTCATTCAGACATTTGCAGTTGATTTATTCATTCCCGGTCGCTTCCACTGAAAACTCAGAAAAGCAGAAATGCAAATTTTCAGACATTGGTTCCACATGAAATGGGACAAACCACTGCACCAGCTACTGTTGTGAGACCAGATAGAGCTACTGCTGCCTACACATAAAGAGAGCCATTAAGGAGAAGTTGTTTATTTCTGCTTCTGCAGAAATCATAAACACCAGCCATGAGCCTGACAGCACAAGCTGTGCTGCAGTAAATTCTAGTACTTTGCTGGCCATTCTAAGCTGCCCAGTAAAAGTTACTGTAGCTAAATCCCATATACATTTCATGAAATAATCCTGCTCAGAAGATGGTATCATATTCATGCACAGCAGGGTGTGCAAATGCCTATAAATCAAAACGTAGAATCTGAAATATCTATAAAAAAAATCTGTGCAAATTTAACCATGACCCTTTGCCAGACAATAGGCCTTCATATGCTTTGCAGCTTAGCAGACACCAAGGAATTTTGTTTGGAAGTGATAGCTACTGTCTATGTAATATTTAGGACCTATTCATGGAGCATCTGGCAGAAAATAAAAGGGTTTCCTCCTCTAACATATGCTAAAGAAGGATGTGGTCCTGTGCCTGCTCCTCCTCTTCTGACTTTTTGCAAATAGCACAACATAAGAGACAGTTGTTTCTGGCTGCCCTGCTGCCTGTCATGGCTGTCAAGTGAAATCCCATGAATTATTGCTCTTCCAGATGTAAGAGATTTCCAGGCTGCCTTAAACTGCCTGTGGTTTGTGGTACTGGAGAGGAGAGAAACGAGATTAAACTTCATCTCATCAGTGCAATCTGAAAAGATCACACAGAGGACTAATAATCACAGCTTTTTCATTCCAGAGCCGGACCCGAGAGCTGTGTGTTTTTGTTTCAGGGCTATGTCACATTAAGCTTGTTGGAAGACATTGATTAAGGTCAAACAATGTTTGAAGATCAAAAATAAAATTTTTAACTCTGTGTTGCTGCATACATTTTGCATTCTTCCAAAAGTGCCATGCACTGCTTTAGCCAGCTGAAACAGAAGAGACTGTGAACTGAGTTCTGTAATTCTGAAATGTCAGCACTTCTTAGCACAAACTTATGAAAAAAAAAATAAAAATGTTCACCTAAAATTATGAATCTAATGTCCTATGGTATGCCCTCTAATTCAGAGGAAACAGTCACCAAAAAACCCCACTTGTCACTTTGGTCTCTCCATAAATGTCTGTCTTTGTGATTTTCAAAACTTGGCGGGTTTTTTTTTAACATTTTTTATGGCTTGTTTGTGCCAACCACAATGGCTTCTGGACCTTTGAGGTTAGTCTGAATGTTTTGTATTAGTAAAGAATACTGATTCATACACCGATTAGTTACACAGTTTTCAGAATGCTCAACTGTAACCATCCATAAGTTAAGAAATAACAACAGGTCCAAAAAAGATAGGTAGGAATTTAAATAAACGTTTTCATTATTGTTTCCAGAATTATTCTGTAATTGTATTGTCCACTCGAACGATTTATTGTTTAATTTCCAAGTAAGTTTTTTCTATCCTCTTTGAGATATATACTTATCTATGTACGCATGCAGAGAGACGCAGAAATGTAATGCACATAGTTACCTGCGAACTATACTTTAAATAAAAGCTGTAACACAAAATAGCATAATGCTTTAAAACCTAAGCATTGTCAAATGATTACTGTCATGACTGTTTCTTTTATGAAATCAAGACAAGTGGAGAGGCCCCTGACATTTCACTTCAGCCCTATTAGCAAAATATTAATTATAGATAAGGAAAATATGTTGCCCCAAAAACACCTGGAAATAATTGGCAAATGTATGCGACTTAGATCAGAATGTAATTGCCCTGATTCGACCTATGTAGTTTTTTTAAAAAACTGACGTAGCTTGTTTAAGTAATAGTGTTGGCTACCAGATGTAAAACCTCCCAGGCTAGCTTCCTTTTCCATTTGAGCTCGGGCATATCACAAAGGCTCTCTAATGTGAGGGGATACCAGTAAAACAGTGATGAAAACCATAGGTACGAATATCTGCAAGTGGCTCACATGAAAGCATTTACCGCTTTTCATGCGCGTGTATTAAACCATAGTGGAAAAGAGCCCTCCATTGAAAATGCATTAATTATTTGACACTGTTTTTCCTCAGATGTTTATTTTTTTTTTTGCTATGGGATGCAAGTGAAAGATTACAGCTGAAAAAATGATCATCATACTTGAGGTAGGCTCACAGAATCTTTTCTTGTGTTCTGTGTGAAGTTGTCTTGAACTGAAACCTCTGCTCCTTAAGGATTAAGGGATTGAAAAGCAAAGACTGAAGCTGCTGTAATTTAAACCCAGTCATTCTCCAGCACAAAGGTGCAAAATGGACTAAGCCAATCTGCTTCTTTGCTAGTTCAGCTAAGAAATAATTTTACCTTTTGAAAGTTTTGTACTATTAACATTCCAAAGATGTCACTATCTTTAAAGGAAATTTATTCTCTTGATTTTTTAACATGAGATCAGAGCTGTGAGACGTGGAATAGGTGGACATGGTTTCAAATTGCAGTTTACGGCATTTCGGAAAAATTCCATCTATGTGATGTATAGATAAATCATAAAGATAAAATTAATCAATGAATGCGACTGAGGTGGGTTTTCTCGTTTATAAAAATGCCTTGTCTCCAGAAATACTTGCAGAGCAGTTTTCTATTGCTATTTTAAAAAATGGTTTTATATTACTAAAGAGTCATAAAAAGTATCAGATGAAACAAACTTAGTTCCAAGGACTGCAAGAGAAGAGGGAGCATTATGTTATACTGCAGATAATTAATACATTCACTAGACAGAAAAAATCCAGTTAATTACTGGGTGCACGTTAACTGATTGCAGGTTCCGAGTTTCAGTAACAAAATGAACTGAATTCACATTTCAGGTTGTTGGTTTCTTCTTAAAGTTTGTCACAAAGGCGCAGCACATAACTCTAATCAAAACAAATCCAAACTTATTTTTTTTAAAAAATATTCCCAGCAGAAGAGCACCACATCCAGCAGAAAATGAAGTCCCGGCGCTGCGGTTTGGGCACTACCGTGCCATTCGGGGGACCTGTCTTTGATTACTGGGTCTAATGCCCCCCCTCGGAGATGAGGGTTCCCCGCAGAGGCTGCGACGCTCGGCCTGTGAGCAGGGAGTAGCTCCACCGCTCTGGGGAGCGCAGCCTACCGGAGCCATTAGCTTGGAAGAGGCTCTAATGCAGGTGGAGGTGGCCTCCCCAGCTTCCCACCAGCATACATGGAGGCTTACCTAGAGGGAAATAAAGGAGTTGTAGCTCTTTGCCAATCTGGCTAAGTTTTGGGGTTTTTTTCCCTGGGGGAAATTGCATAAACATATTCTCTTGTGATATATGTAGAAATTTGCTACCTATAGGAGTAAACCTAGACCTTAGAATTACCTGTATCAACTTTGGGCTATGCTGCATAGTTTCCATTCGGGTGAGGAAAAGTCGCAAAAGCGGTTACATATTTGTATTTGTAAATCATCTTCTATCACTGATTTAAAACTGCGACCCGCTGTTTATCCGTACATTTGATGTGGAGCTGGCAACCAGCAATAATACGAGCTTTCCAGCACTTCCCATTTATAACTTCAAAGCCTAACCTGGAGGACCACCCTCTCTAGAGACAGAAGCAATTCATTTTCCATATTCAATGTGCTTCTCTTGAGAGGAAAAAACTGCCAGTCATGCCAAATTGTGTTGAATGATACAAGGTAAAGCTAGTTTTATCACATGGGCAGCTGACACAAAACTCTTCCGCTTATCTTAGGTTGGATGGGAACTGGGTTCAGAGATGAAAGGTCAGTTCTTTATCCACTAAGCCCTCTAGATATTCCAAAATCCCCAGTACATTACAAATTTGAACAGTTTAAGCCCGCTTAAATAAAAGAATCTCTTCTCGAGGTAAAGTATACAGTGTATATAGATACAGAGCAGGAGAAACATGTGAAAGGTCAGAGATGTGACCTTTTAACGTCAATAGTTTTATTTATTGACAAGAAGTCCAGTTTAAAGGGCTTAATGAAAAAGCAAGACAAGAATCAAGGAATCTGTTAAACTGCGTAAATTTGACTGACTAAATAAATTGTACTGCGTGCCTCAGAAATTGCAAGTGCTATGAATGTTTTCTGGGGCTTATTCTTAGCAGAGGAAGCAGCTTCAGAAATTAGCAGCATACTGGTTATACTGGCAATCCATAAACTAGTTCTTCAATTTTCCTAATATGTCCTAAGGCAACTAAAGTGGTATATTTCCTTAATATTTTATTCCATGTCACATAATGGTTCTGCTATCCCATGTAAGAAATAAAAAAAAAAGGTTGAATCGATAGACACTTTGTATTTAGGGCTCATTCCCATCGAGATCAGTAGAGAACACCCTGATAGCAGGATGATAACCACAGAGCTTCTCTAATGTGCTATATTTATTTTACATTTTATTTTATTTTATTTTATTTTATTTTATTTTATTTTATTTTATTTTATTTTATTTTATTGTACTGCCTATAATTGTTCAAGCCCACACCAAAGAATTCTAGTTGGCATGTGCATTGGCAGAATAGTTGTACTTTTATATTGCCTTTAGGATAAGTGTTTTTCCCATACATCAAATGCACAGTCGGAAATACTGGTGACTATGTATATAGATAATATAGCTAATATATGAATATCAATATAAATAATAGCTATGTGTATATGGACGAGTTTTCCAGTGGTCCTAAGCACCACCAGTGTCCATTGAAACCATCAGGTGCTCAGAAATTCAGAAAAAAAAGCCAGTTAGCTCTTAAAAATGGTTTTGTTTCTCATCAAGTGCAATCCAAGAGTTCTGAAAATTAAAAGTGGAATTTGAAAATTTGTTTCCTGCAAGAACTGTGGCCTGTGGCCTTTTACAGTGGCATTTATAGACCACAGCATTTTGTTTAGGTGAATCAATTATCTTTTATCAACTATCAGTTATCTGCACCTCAAGTGCAGATTTTATTTTCATGGACTTTTGGATTTTGTCATTTCAGTAATAATGTCTGGTATTATTCTAGTTCCATTTTACAGCTTCTCCTCTGAAAAGACAACTGCCTTTTGTGAGGTAATTTAGAGACTTCATTGTAAATGGGCATCAAGACACACAAATTGAGAACACAGGCAAGAGAAACAAAGCTGGATTAAAGATTGCCTTGAACTGCTGGAGCTCTGGCCCAAGGACTCTGCATTCTTGTTTAAAATGCCTTGACAATAATACTGATCATTTCATCTCTAGTGCCTTTTATGATTTTTTTCCTGTAAAATGAGAACAGGATAAATTGGGAGCAGCTATAATGACAGAAACTGGATAGTGCAACACAACAAAATGGTAGTGCTAGTTCTTGTGTTAATCTTTTCATCTTGTTCCTCTTTCTTTTCTTATTAGTGTGCTAAAATGCCTTTGCAAATTGATATTGATAATTTTTCATATAAATAGTAAACAATAGCACACTGTTAACACAGCTTTGCTTATGAAACTTTATAGTCTAATTAATTCAGCGGGGTCTCTTGTCGATATTTCAGACTACCTTCAACATGACATGATCACTCCGTTTCATCTTTCACGCCACAAAGTATGATAACTCTTTGTATTTGTATTTTACAGATATTTTTAATCATCTCTGAGGTTAGACAAACTATTGATGAAAGATCTCCGGATCAAAACAGATACTCAGTTTTATCTTTAGATAACTGTGCAGGAACAGTACCAGTTCACTCACGGGTTTCACTCAGGATGAAGCTCGTTCATGACAGAACCTGTAACAACTTCACATTTGCAGTTTTTTTCCCTGTATTTTAAACATCGGTGCTCAGCTTCATTGTACAGTGAAGCATATACACACTGAATCATCAGCTCTTTCACACCTATGACTTAACCAGATTTGTCTAGCATTAACTAGACTCGTCTTTGAAGGAAATACTGTAAATTGCCTGATGCATGTATATCAAAAGTAATTTCCTCATTGTTTAAATTATCTCATTGGAAAGAAATTTCACGCACAAAGAATATGTGCACGTGCAACCGGCTAGATTATGAGCAAATTCTCTGGTGTCATTCTGGCTTATTTTTAAGAAAAGCTGGAATGCCCCTCAGTTAATCTGCATTATATTGTGCAGACCGGTTTTTATGTAGTCTCATCACTGTGGTGAAATGACTGTTTATCAAAGGTCAGTTACAGTACTCAGAGCCCCACAATGGACTGAAATGTAGGAGAAGATGAGTAATTTGGAACCTTAATAAAGAAATTTTGCTTTATTTGTGCCTAACCTTGAAAAACACTCACGGATTTCAACTATTATACAGGATGCAGCGGTACAACTTCTTAAGGGCCTTTTGTCTGCACACCTCGCTGCCTGCCAGAGGCTCATTGTTAGCACTTAGTAACCGCCGTAATACAGGGGGGGTGTTTATTGTATTTATTGACAAGTGCCTTTTGTTTTCCTTCCTTTTTTTTTTTTTTCTCTCTCCCCAGATCTTGATGAACATTCTAGCCTTTCTAGCTTCCCCGCTTTCATTTCGTTTTATTAAGGCATTCGGAGGCCTTTTCCTATCCCGAGACAGAGATGCCAAGAAAAGGTACTCTTTTTCTTCCTGAGCTTCTGGACAGATAATTTGTACCTACTGTGTGCAGCCTGAGTGTCTGAAGCACATATTAAAAGACTAAATGGCTACACTCCAGTTCCACATACGGTAAATGTGTTATCCTGATATTGCCCTACCCTGTCAGATTAATGAATATATATTTCTTTAAGTTTGCAAACAGAACATTGTAAAAGTCCTGTTAAAATGAGAGAAGGTTTTAGGGTTTGGTTTGGGTGTTTTTTCCTTAGAATGCTGGAGGAGGTATTTTGGCTTTATGGCATTGAGAGGAGTTGTATAAGATTGTTATCGAGGAAATTTTAAGCTCAAGAACTAGATGAGCACCCACAGTACTGTCTAAATTTTCAGCATCTGTGAAAGCATGACCGCAAGTTTACTAGCTGATTTCTGAAAAAAGCAGTGTCACCATTTCTGGGTGTTCTTTTTCTTTTTTTTTTCTTTTTTAATCTCTAAATTGAGATAAATCCAGAGGGAATTTTGGAACAGAGTGGAAATTTTGGGGGAAAAGAAAAACAACAAAACCCCAAAAAACAGGTAAAAAAATATTATGTATTTAAGTCCCATTGCAGCTAATAGCAGTTGGATACCTAAAACTTTTCATTATGTTGAAAGTCTTCCCTATTGGACAAGATCACAGAAACAGAACTTAGGTAAGTGTTATAGAATGAATTCTGCTACTAACTAAAGACCATGGTTTGTTCATTCTTTTTCTTTGGACTGTATATATTAAAACATCGGAAGTCCAAAAAGATTTTTATTTAAGCAATCTGTGTCATGATATTCTGCATCATAATATAGAGGTGAACTGGAAAGAAGATGTGTGTACTGCCATGGAAGTTGTGAGAACATGTTGTACTAGTACCTTAGCTGTCACTCCAGACAGTCAAATGAAGTAAGTCAATGGATCTGTGGTACAGAGGTCAGAGTGGCAGTATTTCTGAAGAATTCAGAGAAGCTGTCTGGAGACTGCTAGTGTGTGAGATGGAGGAAGAAAGAGAAAGATGAGCAATGAATTCCCTAAAGCTATTCCCCTGAATGTGTTCCATAATAAATTTTAAATGTGTGTCATAGTGGGGTAGAGGGGTCAGATTTACTAATAATTTGCATTAACATTTGTAATATCTATCTTTTATGAGCATGATCTCTTTTAGAGTTTTGAAAGTTTATATTCTTCTCCAATAAATTCAGATTTTTTTACTGGCTATGTCATTCTCTGATATTATGTGCTTTATCTGCATCTTTTATATATGAAATGAAGAGGCTGCCATATCCCTCTTGCTCCTTTCTTTGCCTGACTGCTTGGCAGACAGAAACTGCTGTAATCTGCCACAGCATCAATGACTGAATGGGGGAGCGGATGTTTTCCCCACAGAACCTAGACAATAACTCTGTGCAGGAGGAAAATGGACTAACATAAGGATCTGATGAGAGAGTGCCTTTCCTCCAATGACCCAGCTGGCTTGCCCATGACAAAGCTTTTACAGGACATAACATAAATGAAATAAGAAGAATGAAAGCATTAAACAATGTAGCCAAGGAGAGAGGAAAAAGAGGAACTTAAAGGAAGGCACAGTCTATCTCAGAAGCAGCAAAAGGCAATATTGCCTGTGTGATTGTTCCAGCCTTCACAAAGGGGATTGTTTGCTTAGCTGGGAGCCGCCGGAAAGGATTAACAGTTTTCCAGGGCAGACAACACCCCCGTGATCCCACCTCGGGGTATCTCAGGTGTGAAGTGGGGGCTTGGGGAGAGGGCAATGGTGCAGGCTCAATTGGCCAGTAGTGCCCTTGGCTGACATCGTAGTTTATTTGTGAGCTTATTAAGCCTGGCCAGTCCTTTGGGGGCACTCTTGGCAAAGGTCACAAAAGACAAGATTTTGCATAATGAATACATTAAAATCTTTTTGTTAGTGCATGGGGAGCAAGAGGATAATGGCAATGAAGCTTTGGAATACAGGAAAGGAGGTAAAAGAAAATTAGTCCCTGAGGTAGCAAATATGATCACCATGTGGACTTGGGTTTCTATTTTAGCAAGCGAGCCCTGAGAGAAAAAAGTGCTTGGAAACATACTGCCTTTTATTTAGATCCATAGCTACTGCACTGAAGGAGTACACCACAAAGGGCAAAAGTGCCACTCTCTTCTATGATGAGTCATTTATATAGAAGGAGAATAGGAAAGGATGGAGAATGTTGTGTGCATTTTGAAGAAGATCTCAGAGAAAAAAAGAAAAAAAAAAGAAGAAAAAAAAAGAATGCCATGTCAGCATGTAGGCTATAAATTGCACTTAGTTATCATAAATTCATGCTGAAAATAAAGTTAACATTACAGATTTTGACCATGAGTCTCCTGTGGGATTGATGTCATAATACAGCAGATGATAGGACCTAGATGCACCTTTCCTTGCACTTTATTAAAGACCCAAATTGGGTGGCAAGGATAAGCAAGTTTAGGTACACATGTGAAGATGGCAGGGTCTCACAACTCAATAACCTGGTGATTCAAAAGACTCAGGGCTGATAAAAGATAGAAACACCAGCTATCAGGGTCAGTTCAAGGGTGCTATAAAGAGAACCAAATCCCAATGAAAACAGATAAAATACTACTCTAGTTGCTAAGGTGCCTTAATCTGATGAAAGCTAAATTGTGTGAATTTTTTTAAGGGTTTATCATTCTTTGCACTGGTCCTAAAGTGCAAATATGCAATCTTAAGTAACTGGAAGAAAGTTAGAGGAGGACTTAGGAATATAGCAACTGGCCCATTTGAGCACATCAATGCTGTCTTCAGGCAAGTTTGGGCTGGAGGAAAAATCAGTGAATAACTACAACAATTTGCTAGGATGTCTTTCAATCAGTCTATCAAGATCTCTAAGGCTCCTGATAAGGGCACCCTTTTGGCAAAGCCCAATATAGAAACTACTGTACTTTTTTAGTTGTCAGTAGATCATTTAGAAAAGCAAATTCGCATTTATTTTCAGTTCTTTGGGGGAATACTCTCTAATGGAAATAATATATCTTTATAATGCACTCATATTTTAAAGTCTGTGACCAATTATAAAAAGCCACAATAGTTAGTCCACTAATGATAACGTTGTGCTCTCAGAAATTGTTTGCTCTAGCCTGTTTTGGCTTTTTTGTTTCTATAGAATATGAGAGCTAAATAATACAATTCTATTTCACCTCTCCTTCCCTCTGTTTGTGCCTCTGTTATTCATTTCTTCTATCTCAGCAGAGGATGCATCTGGTAACCAGCTTCTGCCTTTTAACAGAAAGTTCATCAGCATAAATTGGAATTCTGTGTTTCTTATCCCTGATGACTCTGCATTGGTTGCAGTATCCAAGATGGTCCTGGTGAGGTTACAAAGTAAACTCTAAATGCTTGGTTTTTCAAAAGCACTTTTTGTGGCATTTTGAAATCTTTTTTTATTAAGATGCCTCAAGGATGACTGTGCTATTCCAAGCAAATTCTTTAGTGGCAGGGACTAGCGATGAAAATAATTAAGATTTGAAGCTTCTGTATTTGCAGACAGTAGGTGAAAGTCACATCTAATTTTAACTCTTGGAGTATGCCTAAATTAATTACATTACTCTAGCCTCATTTGTATTTGAAAACTCTTCTCTGGACCTAATATTCTAAAATGAGTTAGTATTCTTCTTGTCTAGTGTCCACACGTGCACCATTTGGAATAGAAACAAAAGATGGCATCCTGTGCAATGTGTGGGAATGAGTTTCCAAAGCATTGACTGAGACTGCCTAGACAGCTACTCTACCTCTTCTGCTGCACAAGAGATGGATTAGAACCACAATGAAAAATAGAAGTGTTTGGGGGATTTTTTAAATTTCTTGTCCAACATTTCAATCTCTCTAGATTCATTTTGTAAATGGAGAAATAAATGCAATATCTTCACAGGTATGAAAAGATACCATCTAAATTTACGTTTTAATAGAGACTGTAGAAATACTTAGCATACTATAGAAATATTTTCAGCTAGCAGATGAGGGGAATGTGATGCTTTACAACCTGTGCAACTACCTGTGTTCTATTCTGTCCCAATGAATGCTTAGAATTCCTGCCACTATACCTAGCATACTTTTAGCGTCTGGTTTCAGATCACTGATAACACAACGCAAATTCATCAGAGCACAATGCAGATGAATGCAGAATTTGTTAAATGAATGATCTCGAAAAAGAGTTAGTCAGTGGTAAATCATCATCAGAAGGAAGTGATCCTAGGAGGCTCCTCAGGGATCAACATTAGACTCAGTGTTATTCAACATTTTCACCCATGAGTTAAAACATAAACATAAATCATTCTTAGAAAATTTGTGGGTGGCAGAAAGACTGGAGAATCAGTAAATAATAATGAGGACAACAGAGCCATACATTGTGCTCCGAATTGCTGGTAAAATGAGATGATTCAAAAAATAATAAAAAAACCCAACCCATGTTGCAACTCAGTCAAATGCAAAACCATGCATGGAAGAAAAAGATCCAGGCCAGCCCAGCAGGATGGGCATCTTTGTCTGGGAATACACTGACTGAGGAAGCTCTAAGTATCATAGTGGAGAGGTAAACATAGGCATAATTCTGAAAAACAGCAATTGGAATCCTATAAAGAAAACAAAGGAGAAACAGGATTTTGAATTTTTATATCTTTATTTGGCAATAATGAGATGGGTAAGAGAATACTTTGACCATTTCTGTTGTCCACAGCTAAAAGAGTTTTGTTTGTTGGGTTTTTTTAAAATCTGGAGATGTTCTAGAAAAGAGCCATAAAAGGATTCAAGGTTGGGTAAAATGCCTACTGTGAGAGACTGAGAGCTTGGTTTGTTCAGTCTATCAAAAAGAAGATTGAGTGGTGACTTGACTGAGAGGTAACTGTGAAAGTATAAGTACTCTCACAATGAGAAAACACAGAGTACTAAAGTGCTCTTTAATCAGGCAAAGAAAGGGATAACAAGAACTAATGTCTGGAAGCTGAACTAAGCCACATGTTAACCATGAGTGGTTAACCACTGGAACAAGTTATAAAACGGTATGATCACTTCCCTATCTTTTACTGTCTACAGATCGAGAGAGATTCTCTTTCTGGAAGATAAGCTTTACCCAAACACAAGTTATTGGCCTCAGTACAGAACAACGGGATAAAATGTAAAGGCCCATAATGGAAAGCCAATAGCATAATATAATGACCTCTCCTGGTGTTAACCTCTATGAAAAAAAATACCCAGATGGTAACCCCATTGTGTATCTCTCAAATGCCATTTGTTATGTCTAAGACCAATCCTTGTACTGCTTCTGTCTGAGGTGGTCTAAATTTTCAAGTAAGTTTTAAACAACGCTGTAGCAAAATGTCTTTCAAAAACATGTTCCAGAGAAGACGCATTGGAATGAAAACATGGATACGATGAAAAATATTTCTACAAAATTAAAATTCTATTCATAGTTGTAGCAGTCTTGTCATAATAGGTGAGCAGTTAAGGTATCATTACTTAGTCCATTGTCTGAGCATGTAAGCAGTTCATATCTGGGCTAGTTTTGTTTAAATAAAACCTCAGCCTAGCTTTATATTTTC
This sequence comes from Rissa tridactyla, assembly GCF_028500815.1. Classification (NCBI taxonomy): domain Eukaryota; kingdom Metazoa; phylum Chordata; class Aves; order Charadriiformes; family Laridae; genus Rissa; species Rissa tridactyla. Next base: position 33,948,789 of record NC_071467.1, on the reverse strand, counting down.
TAGTCTTTTCTGTCAGTAAATGGGTCACCTCCCTCTAACACAGCTGTGACAGGCTCAATAGTGTGGTTTCAGGGTATCATCTTTTCAGATGACAGAGTAAACATACTCATTTGCTATTCCAGGATGAATGAAAAAGAATTGTGGATCATCCTCCATAGATAATCAGAACTCACTTTCTGTCTGGGATTGGAAAAAACATTAACTCCAAATCACAGAAATACAAAATGTCTTGATGCATGTGAAGAAAGCATCATCTAAATTTCAATTTGAACAAATATTGCAGATATACTTGATGTACTGTAGAAAGGCTTTCAGCTGAAGCGTTAGGGACATGCACTACTTTACAACCGGGGCAACTACTGATGCATTGTGGTGCTGCTGGATTGAAGGATTAGGCAAAAGAGTAGGGCTATTCTGCCAGATACAAAGAAGCTTTAAGCCATTGGTAAATTAGCAGAAATGGGTAAGGTAATAGCATCAGTATATGATATGTGTTTCCCTAAGAAGAGATAACAGAAGAGAATAGAAGCAATCAACTACAGACTTGTGATTATTCATAAATATTGTGAAGACCAAGAAAGGCATTTTTTCCTTACAATGAATCAAACACAGGGCATGGTTTTCATGCAGAAGTTGATCAAATTTAGCAATATTCATTCAGAAATTATCAGTGTTAGTGACAACTTGCAATCAGTGAAGTAGTGCAAAGCTGTCCTAACTCCGCCCAGGACTGCAGTTAATTCTGTGGTTTATTGTAGTTTAAATTTACAGTGGTTTTGACCTATAGTATATCAATTTTCAATCAATTCTTTCTTACGGTATAAAATTACATCCACCAAGGCTATAGAAGCAAGAATTTTATAAATACTAAGGGGAGGAGACCTGGAGGAAAATGAGTGGCATAAACCAAAATGTAAAAGTAATTATCAAGGACTACATGATCTCTGTTACAAAATATACTATCCACTGTGATTAACTTGGCCCCAGGTGCTGATTCCCTTCAGCTTCCAAGCTAACTGCACTTGGGTAGAATCTAACTATTGTCACTGAATCTTCAGACTGAAATGCAGACCCAGATATCTTTTCTCCTGGTTTTCTTTGGTCAGGATATATCACTATTGAGTCATCCTTGGACACTAACAGAAAATTCTGAACCTTTAAGTTACTTTTGGATAATACCCCCAGAGCTGTACCCAACTAAGGTATTCTTGTCTAACCCTTTCTGGCCAATGTGATGGAAAAACAAGGAACAGTAAGTAGCCTGGCCTCTACATCATGGATTTTCTTTTAAAAAAATTGAGGAACAGTTCTTTGACAGCTCAAAAGATTTTGCAACACACTGTTCTGCACTTAGTTCTCCTCTCAGACATCTGGATATCACAAGCACATCAGGAGGGTGAGTGCCTTTAGTCTTGCTCTGTCCTGTGAGTTTTTCACACTTGTGGCACTCTGTTCTTCAGCAGATATGGGGTTTATGAACGTCTGGGTTACCCACATTTAGGAAAGTGGTTCTACACAATACTTTTTGGGGTGGTGGAAGAGGAAAATGCAGCAAACCAGAGTCAGTCTCTCCCTGCTCCAGGCCTGAGGCATCATTCACTGCCTTATCTGTTGGGTGGAGATACCACTGCTTTTGGGGCCATGGTCTTAGCTAAATCAGTGAAGTTATCCTAGTTCTTAAAATTAACCTAAAAAATTACTCATATATAAGAAGCAGCAATCAGTAAAAGGGCTTAATCTTTGGGAATGGTAGTCATCAATAAGTCAAATTTCTTTGGGTAACAAACATAGCTGTTGATAATGTGAGTATATTTTACTGCTATAAAGCAGGAGATCTGATACTCTGTGCAGTAGAGGAGTCTCAGTTGTTAAATCTAGGTAGGGAATGAAGTACACTTGTCAGATGACAGCAGATACCACTTTCTTTGTGATAGAAACGTATTCCCAGATAGAGCTGTCAATTTAGTAGATGCTGAATTGGTGCTGTGATCAAGATGAATGCTTGTTTCTTAATAAAACCTTGTGTTGGGTAAGTAAAGCAGTGGCCTTCACCTCAGGCACTTCATTAACTGAACAACCAACTGATAATGGACCGTTGCACCATTATTGCTTAAATAATGATGTTATACTGAGTGAATGTAAAGCAGCATTGTTTGGATGTAGGAATATACTTATGTCCAGAAATACCTTAGTACTTATTTGCTATATACAAAGGTTTTGTTATTTGCAAACCAGTATTTTAGGGTTATTTCTACCTGCTGATTTTCTAGTTTCCACTGGATGCTTCTCAGTAGATTTAAACCTTATATAATCAGTTAAATTTTGTCTTCTTCTGTCCAACATTCCAAACAATTTGGGTGATATGCAGGCCTGGTTTGATTGAATTGCCTTCCCTAGGTCACGCTTTCACATTTTGCTTGTAATTCTTCCTCTACAGTGAAACTGCTCTAATCTATCTTAACTTCACTGCAGTACCACATGGGGAACGTCCAGTTAAACAGGGTAATTAACGCATTGAATTAACATTGAAAAAATGGCTTAAACAAGAAACAAATATTACTTCTGTTGAAAGGAAGTCTATAAGATTGGAGAATCACTAGTGGAATTCCTCAGAGGTTGGTGTTAGGACCAGTATTATTTGATATCTTCATTAATGGCTTTGATACAAATATTGTGAGTGTGCTAATGAAATTTTTCTGATGACAAAAACTTTGGTGGAGTTGCCAATACCGAGGAGAACTGGAATACCATACAGGAAGAATTAGATGACCTTGACGACTGTAGTAATAGAAGCGAGATGAAATTTAATAGTACAAAGTGTAAGGTCATGCACTCAGGGACTAATAACGAGAATTTCTGCTATAAGCTGGGAGCTCATCAGTTGGAAATAGTACAGGAGGAGAAAGACTCAGGTTTAATCAGTCAATCACATGATGATTATCACTACCAGTGTGAAGCTGCCATGAAAAAGGAAAGTATAATCCTAGGATGTGCTGGGATGTTTTCTAGTACTGGTAGAGAGCACCACTTGTATACGGTCTTGGCAAGACCGCCTCTGGAATAGCACATAGAATTCTGTTGCAAGACAATTGCATTCAAACAAGAAGTGCTTCAGAGAAACAGAAAAGAGGTGTTAAGAAACACAGATGACACCTGAAAAGCACCTTAACTTATTTAGCTTAGTAAAATGGAAGCTGAGAAAATACAGATATACTTTGTAAATACACTATGCCACAGGAGGAGAGCTATGTAGGCTAAAGAAGAATGAAAACCAACCAAACACAAACGAATTGACATGGAAATTTGCACACTACTTATAAATATGATGAGTGTAAAGCTCTGCACTAATGAGAATTAAAAACTATCTGCATTTGACATCAAGCTCAAGAAGCTTACAAAGAGATTACATGTTGAATTTGACTCTGATAGTCAGGGGTTTCTTTCTTTCCTACTGCCCTAAATCTTAAATGGCTATTGCCAGAAATGTTTACTGTTAACACCTCACTTTTTAAAGTGAAACTAACAAAATGGATGGCTCATATCCATTGCCAGTCCCATCATGCTCTATTGAAGAGTTTTAGCTAAGCTTTTTTAAACCATAATTCAGTGGGAATGATGGATGCTGACAGCCACATTGAGTTAATATCCTGCAGTATACAATTATTTTCAGCCAATGGAAAAGTGCTTTGGTAAATGTGTAAGTAACATTTTAGGTGAATTTATTTGTATAGATGTTGTGAAGAAGACATCAGTAGTAGTAAAATATGCACTTTTTGAAAAAACCTACCTACACCTTCAGCTAAATGTTTTCAATTTAAATTTCTTAAAAGTACTAAAGAAATCAAGTCTAATTTAATATGAAATATTCTCTGATATTTTCGTCTTGGTAGCTGTGTACCAAAGAGGATGATTAGTGATGAACCTATGCAAAGTACAACAATTTTAACGTGCACAACAACCACAGAAAGAATTTCACATCTAGATTATAATGAGAATATCCTACAATAATTCCTTGTCTTTCTAACTGTTCGTGAATGAATGAAGCAGAGATGTCTTTGAAAATGCTTTGCCCAATGGACTCAGTTGGACTTACATTACGTGGCAGGAAAACAGTGACATATTTGTACTATTGCTTTAGGCATGATCAAACAACCTAATTTATTTACATCAGATGTATTTCCTGAATTTTGGCTTTAAAAAACAACAGCCTGACAGTTTGATATCTTGAATTCAGGGAAGACTTCATTGCCACAGAAAAGATCTGGGTTTGGAAGCAGCACGAAATTCTTGCTCCTGGGACAGTGATTCATGTTATGCCAAAAATGAAGTATTCAACCTAGTGGAATTCAGGGTTTTTCGATACTATTATAAGAACATTCTTTGTGCTTATGACTGTAGGAATAGAGAGGGTGTGGAAAAGCAAGTAAGCCAACAAAAGGGAAAATAAATGTAAAAGCAGAACTAAATTTCAGCCCAACATAAAGGAATAATCAAAATTAAAAGGCTCTGCTCTGAAAGGGGAAGAATCCAGTTGAACATCCTTTGTTTGGAAATGATAGATGAGAAGATCTAAAATACAATGTGTGTAAAGACACATTTTCAAACTCACACATTTTCTTTAAATCCTCAACCATTAGACTACAGATATAACTCCAATACATAAAGACATTTTCATATTAGATTTATGAGAAAATATGCAGTATGGAAAACATGCAGAAAAGGACACAGTATAATGATTTCAAAGAATACACGGGAAATGTGCAAGAGGTCCACTTAACACCATTTTGCTTTTTGAAGTACAAATACAGTATGGACTTCCTAGTGAAGTATGTTATTTTCAAGCAGTTGCTGTGTTTTTTGGATTAAGGAGAGCACCCTTAGTCCTAAATTCCTATATTTAGGTACGTCTTGGAAAAATATAATTAGGATATTTCTTTTTCTTCATGATTTATGTTAACTTTCTTTTTTTTAAAATAGGGAAATATACTTGTATGATAATAGAATAATTTCATTCTCTGTCACCTCTGTTGCCCTGTCTTTTCTGCTACTATTGGACTCTATATTTTTAGGCTGGGAGAAGTGAAATTATATACAGCAAGCAATTAAGACCTAGAATTTTCAACCTGTCATGGCAGATTATAGAAGAAATTGTATCTTAGTTGAATCTTACCAGTATATAATGTCATTTCTCTGTAGTCCATCTGCCTATAATCCACTGTAAAAAGTAAATAAAGACCTTCAGCAATTTTTTCTCAGCTTTACTCCGTCACCTCACTGTTAGGGAGTGCAGAGTCAGGAATATAGTAGGTGGTATGTAAGTATGAGTATCCTTTCCTACATTTTGCTTTTAGCAAGGGGCAAATTATTGTTGTCTCTACATGAGGTAGATTGCTGGGAGCTTGTAGGGCTATGCCAACCATCGCAGGCACTGCACATTTAAGAGTCATATTGCGACTTCTGGAAGAATCAGGCAGTATTGTCTTTTGCAAAGACTTGGCTGCCTGGATATAACAAAGCTTGCAAAATGACAAAATTAATATGATGGAGTTGTTATATATTTGAGAACATAAACTTGCAGAAAACATGTTGGATTATAGCTGCTACTGAATGCATGGAGACAAAATAAAAGTGCCAGCGTCCATATGGCAACATGAACAGTGGGTACAGTGTTTCCGGAAGATATTAGGGCTCCTGTTCTAAACCATATCAGGAAGAAAGCAATATCATTCTGAGCACTGGTTTGTATAAACCAAATTGGAACAGTAAGCACCACAAAGATAGGCCAGCAAAAGGCAACATGAATTCTGAGGTTGAAAAATAGGCCCAAAAAACAAGATCGGCACCTAAACAGAAAGATAGACTAAATAGAACAAATAGACTATAAAGAGTTAAGATGACTAGGTAGACTGGTGTCTGCCACGTCAGAGCTAGGCAGGAGAGCCACCCACAGTAAAACAAGCCAAAATGGCACTAAAAGAAGAAAGTCCATATGGGAATGGTATTGTTACCTTTGAAATTGACAAACAAACAAAAAGCAAGCAATGAAAAAAAACCCACCCCAGAGCTGTCTTAGTCAAACAGCCTCCAGGCGTGCCCACTACTGCCAACAGCAGCCCCAGGCCAAAACTGATACTGGTCAAACTCTCAGAAATCAGACAGGCGGAAGTCCTGTATGCCACCAGTGACAAAAGTGACAACAGAATTAGGCTTAAAGTTTACTGAGTTTGCTTGTACCAAAGCAAAGGAAGAACACAGCAGTCCTGGGAGAAGGGGAAGTTAAGAGACTGTCTACAAATACTTGCGAAGAACAGGAAGACTCGCTCCAAAAAATAAGCAGCAAACAGAGATACACTGCTGGAGAAAAGAAGCCTAGAAAAAAACATCAGGAAAGAAATAAAATGAAGGATTAACAGATACTCGGTTTGTTCACATCCTGGGTCTGAACAGGCAACAATAACATCATTTTTAAAAGCAGTAGAAGTATTACTGACTGTGACCAGAACCTCTAATCTCACTCTGACTTCAGGGTTTTCCAAGATATAAGTTAAAGATGACAGTGATGCTGTTTAAAATTTTAATTTATTTGTAGAAAGTGCTTTGGGAAGTTTTTAATATTTGTTGTGTTGACATCTCCACGTGAAAACAATGGACATGTTACCAATGTTGTAAAAAAGTCAAAATGAATAAATCTTTTACCAACTGTGTTGCTGAAGTTAAGTCACTAATGGAAAAATTGATGGTTGTGTTACTTTTCAATGCTTTACAGTGATTGCTCTAAATTACTACATTAATTTGGTGGCATTGTATAATAAACTGCTCTACAGTTGTTTTTTATGATAGTCTAAGAAAACATCCATGCAACACTGCAGACCAGTTCACCCTACATAACCTTTACAAATGTCTTCTGGCAAAAGTGGAAATGTTTTTATATGAAAGCCATTGGATTTGGTTCATATGAAGATAGCTGTGATCCAGTGGTTAGGACAGAGTTCTAAATTAAAAGAAGCTTATTTTGGTACTGGTACTATCCTTTTATATGATTTTGGATAAGACATGAAAATCTACTTTTTTAAGTGATATGGGATGCAATTCAGAATGCTTACTGGCAAATTTTCAGCAAGAGAAAAAAACAGAAGAGACATCAGAAATGAATATATCTAAAAAAAATGCATTACTGTCTCAGAATTGTTTTTTCTTTCTAAATAGGAATTATCATGTTTACTTTGTGTTTATAACTGAAGCTCTGGAGTGTTATAAATGCAAAAAGCAATATGTAAGTCCTCAAAAGTATCAATTTTCACCAACTTCTTTTTTTAAAAAAAATCATTTACTCATTTTCATTTGTTCAAGAACCAGTTCTAGACGTTAATTTGATTTATATTGTACAAATGCTTGATATAAGTTCCAGTTTAGAAAATATTATCTCTATACTAAGTGAATTGAGCAAAGAAGCTTTACAATGGCCAAGTTATTGCCAGACATTGGTTCGCACTTAATCAAACAGTAAATTTGTCATCTGCAAAAGAAAAACATTTCAGTACAGCATTTAAAAACATACATAGGCATGTGTCAGTAGCTGAAATTACAGATCTTTTAAACCTATTAACATTTCACTAAGTTTGACTTTATAAAGGAAAAATTTGGGGTGCATTCTAAGTATCCAGCTTTTATTTCTTGTATATCTTAACAAGCATTACTAACGTTGCTGTGGTAACTTGTCGGTTTTTCCTTAATAGTCATATAAAGCTTTCATTAATGGCCAGCATGAATTAGACCTTCCCGTGGGCAACTTGAACTCAAGTATGGACTTTTATTAAGGGGTTTTTAATTGAATGAACAATTTTAATTTTTTAAAAAGAATAGCTGTTTTTCTTCACATTCTTTCCCCCATTTAGCTTCTCTGATCCTGAGGTGTTACTTGAGGGCATAATTAGTAAACATTTGGGGCCAATGCCCAAATAGTACATTCAAAGCCATGATTATATTTTCCTTTTTATCTAAGTTTTAATTTTGCTTTCGTGATTATGAAGACTGTGAGAGACATTCAAATCTTGAACTTTTTCAGATACGTCTGATGATTTAAAAAAAAAAATCATATGTTTTAGCAACAAAAAATGAAGGCATGCTAGTACAAAACTCAGAACTGTCCTCTACAGTAGGTGAATAAGATTGTGTTCGACTTTGTTGTTATGATGGTAATGAATTTATTTGTAAAGTGTCTGAAGATGACGAGTAAAATCTCAGTTTCTGCTTTCAACAATAATACTTTGTGTCAGCATCCTTTCCTATCATTGCAAACCACAATCTGGTACAGTATCTGGGAATCAGTAGGAGAAAAAATACATCAAGAAAAAGAGCATCTAACAAATAAACCACCCAAACTATCTCCCTCATATTTCCAGGTAATTTCAAGAATAGCAGAACCAAGCAAGTCCATTCATCTGTCTATTTGCATCTCAAAGCAGAGAATGCACTCAGTAACGATATCATTGAAAACAATAATAGCAATAATAGAAAATATATTTGTTATGCTTGTCTAGTCAAAGTACTATGAAAACATTAGCTGCACCAACTAGTTCTCAGCACCACTGGTAAACCAATACATACATGCTGTTTATGGTAATGATGAAACAGAAGCGAAGCTGAAATAGCCGATGCTATATTTCATATAAGTGATGGAGACAGCAGAAGTTCATAGCAGTTGATCCTATATTCAGCTCATTAAGCTATGGAAGAATACAAAACCATTGCTGAACATAGTAAGAAGTGGTAGCATTTCCTGAGTCAAAAATAAACTAGTTTGGTTTAGTAAGTTCTGTATAGTTGATGCCCCTATCTGTTAAACGAGAGGAAAATTGGAGGGTTTTTGGCTACTAAGGAAGAGCTAATGTTTGTGAAAGAAATTTTATGGCCAGGACACATCTCAACTATGATTTAATGCAAATTGCATCTACTCTAATACAGACTGAGGCAACAAAGAGAGCCTTGTGGTTGGTGTCTAATACAGGCTGCCTGATCAAGGGGAGCCTATTGACAAAGCCTTCTTACTCCTGCTGCAGGAGGCATCACACTCACAGGCTCTCATCCTGTTTGGGGACTTCAACCACCCCAGCATCTGCTGGAAAAGTAGCACGGCAAGCTGTAGACAATCCAGTAGATTCCTGGAGTGCATTGAGAATAACTTCTTAAGCCCCTACCAGAGGATCACCACTGCTAGTGAGCTCATCGGTGATGTCAAGATTGGAGGCTGCCTGGGCTGCAGTGATCATGCACTGGTGGAGTTCTCAGTCCTGAGGGATGTGGGTCAGGAGAACAGTGAAGTCAGGACCTTGAATTTTAGGAAAGCAAAATTCCAGCTCTTCAAGGAGTTAGTCAATAGGACCTGGGAAACTGCCCTCAGCAACAAAAGAATAGAACAGAGCTAATGTCCTTCTGTGATGGAGTGACTACCCCGGTGGACAGGGGAAGGGCTATGGATCTCATCTATCTGGACTTCTATAAGGTCTTTTGCACAGTTCCCCACAACATCCTTTTCTCTAAATTAAAGAGATAGGGATTAGGTGGGTGGACTGTTTGTTAGATGAGGAACTGGTTGGATGATCACATCCAGAGGGGAGTGGTCAATGGCTCAATGTCCAGATGGAGATCAGTGACAAGTGGTGGCCCTCAGGGACGAGTACTGTTTAATATCTTCATCATTGACATAGACAGTGGGATCGCGTGTACCCTCATCAAGTTTGAAGATGACACCAAGCTGAGTGGTGTGGTTGACAGGCCTGAGAGGCGGGATGCCATCCAAGGGGACCTGGGCAAGCTCAAGAAGTGGGCCCATGTGAACATCATGAGGTTCAACAAGGCCAAGTGCAGGGTTCTGCACCTGGGTCGGGGCAACCCTCTTTATTAATACAGGCCAGGGGATGAAGAAATTGAGAGCAGCCCTGCCAAGAAGGACTTGGGGGTACTGGTGGATGAAAACCTGGACACAAGGTGATGACGACAATAAGCTCATAAGAGGACTGAAGTTATGTAATTAATATCTGTAAAGTCTTTCAAGGAACTTGAATAAAAGTCTTAGAATAAATGTTCTATTTTTATCAGGCAGTTATAGCCTATAAGCATCCTTTACTACACCTTTTATGAGGATAGTACGTGGCTTGGCACTGGTGGACCTTAACCCTTACCAACTTCTTCACATTCAGTGACATGTTGTATGATCAAAAATGAAGGCACTAAATTTAGATTTCCCAAAGGTCAATACTGCAACTTACACCTTATAGGAAAAAAGTCGATTATCTTTTTTATCTTGTCTTGTAACATAAATTTAAGAAACACACTTCCTTACTTCTCCCTAATAAATAAGACCACAGCTTCCCTGTAGTGAATTCAACTGAAAAGCTTTCCTAGAGATCGGTGACACATGAGGAAATTCATAACTTCACAAGAGTTAGCTGTGAGCGGTGTGTAAAGGCAGAAGGCACCCTGGCATGAGAGGGAGGAGGAAGGGGAAGGAAGAGGAAGAAAGGAAGGATTTGGGATATTCTGCAAATTCAGAGAATATTTGCAACATCTTGAGAGCCTCCGTGTGCCACTTAGACACTCAGAACATCCATTTATTCCACTATATTATTACCACATTTCCCCATGCGTATATATAGATTCCTATTAATTCAGTGGACTTCTAAATATTGACATAGAAATATACATATATATATATATAAAATTCAAAGTTAAATTATGGCCTTTGTTTTCAAATTTCTTGGGCATAACATCATAAATATTATTTATAGCGTTATTTCTTTAAAAGTCGTCTCATCAGCTTCTGCCTAGTCTTACTGAAGCTTATTCAAGTCTACCCTTTCCTTGAAATATCATTTTCAAATAATGTTTATATTAATGGCCTATTAATAGGCTGTCTTCTAAAATAAGTTTAAATGATTAAAAAATAAGACCAAGCTTAAACCATTGTTCCGAAAAAAATCATAGAATCATAGAATCTTCATGGTTGGAAAGGACCTTTGAGATCATCGAGTCCAACCAAACAACCTACAATCTCTGCCACTAGAGCATGCCCTGAAGTGCCACATCTAGACGTTTCTTAAACACCTCTAGGGATGGTGACTCAACCACCTCCCTGGGCAGGCTGTTCCAGGGCCTGACCACTCTTTCTGTAAAGTAATTCTTCCTAATATTTAATCTAAACCTCCCCTGCGGCAACTTCAGACCATTTCCTCTGGTCCTGTCATTATTCACCTGGGAGGAGAGGCCAACACCCACCTCTCTCCAACCTCCTTTCAGGTAGTTGTAGAGGGCAATGAGGTCTCCCCTCAGCCTCCTCTTCTCCAAGTTAAACATGCCCAGCTCCCTCAGCCTCTCCTCATATGACCTGGTCTCCAGACCCCTCACCAGCCTGGTAGCTCTCCTCTGGACACGCTCCAGCACTTCAATGTCCCTCTTGTACAGAGGGGCCCAGAACTGAACACAGTACTCGAGGTGAGGCCTCACCAGTGCCGAGTACAGAGGCATGATCACTTCCCTGCTCCTGCTGGCCACGCTATTCCTGATACAAGCCAGAATGCTGTTGGCCTTCTTGGCCACCTGGGCACACTGCTGGCTCATGTTAAGCTGGCCGTCCACCAGCACCCCCAGGTCCTTTTCTGCCGGGCAGCTTTCCAGCCACTCTTCCCCAAGCCTGTAGCGTTGCTCGGGGTTCTTGTGGCCAAAAGGCAGGACCCGGCACTTGGCCTTGTTAAACCTCATACAGTTGGCCTTCGCCCATCGATCCAGCCTGTCCAGGTCCTTCTGTAGAGCCTTCCTACCCTCAAGCAGATCAACACTCCCACCTAGTTTGCACCCTTTGTCATCTGCAAACTTACTGAGGGTGTGCTCAATCCCCTCATCCAGATCATTGATAAAGATATTAAACAAAACTGGCCCCAAAACTGAGCCCTGAGGGATACCACTGGTGACCAGCTGCCAAGAGGATTTCACCCCATTAATCACAACTCTCTGGGCACGGCCATCCGGCCAGTTTTTAACCCAGCAAAGAGTACACTTGTCTATGCCATGATTCGCCAGCTTCTCCAGGAGAATGCTATGAGGGACGGTGTCAAAGGCCTTACCAAAGTCCAGATAGACAACGTCCACAGCCTTCCCCACATCCAGAAGGCAGGTCACATGGTCATAGAATGAGATCAGGTTGGTTAAGCAGGATCTCCCTTTCCTAAACCCATGCTGGCTGGCCCTGATCCCTTGGCTGCCCTGCACTTGCCGTGAGAGCTCACTCAAGATGATCCTCTCCATGATCTTTCCTGGTACTGAGGTCAGGCTGACAGGCCTGTAGTTCCCTGGATCCTCCTTCCGACCCTTCTTGTAGATGGGCGTCACATTAGCCACCCTCCAGTCATCTGGTACCTCCACTGTTGACCAGGATTGTTGATAAATGATGGAGAGAGGCTTGGTGAGCTCTCCCGCCAGCTCCCTGAGTACTCTTGGGTGAATCCCATCTGGTCCCATAGACTTATATGTGTCTAGGTGCAGAAGCAGATCATTGACTACTTCCTCATGGATTATGGGTGGGTTGTTCTGCTCCCCATCCTTATCTTCCAGCTCTGGAGGCTGAACACCCTGAGGATAGCTGGTCTGACTATTGAAGATGGAGGCAAAGAAGGCATTAAATATCTCAGCCTTCTCCTCGTCATTGGTTGCAACTTTCCCCCCCCGCATCCAGTAAGGGATGGAGATTCTCCCTGGCTTTCTTTTTGTTGATGTATTTATAAAAGCTTTTTTTGTTGTCCTTAATGTTAGTGGACAAATGTTTCGTTTATTGCATTCCTTGTGGCTATTTATGTTAAAAAATGTATAGTTCTAGAGTAAATTGCAAATACAGTAGTCTGTTTTATCATTATTATGAAAACTGCACCAAAATTTACAACGTAAATTAAACTTTCCCTGGGACTTTTGGATTCCTATGCAAAGCTGTCTTTTATAGATGTTTCTTCAAAGTTCTATAATACAGTACATGCATGTGGCATTTAAATGTTATACTGTCACTGCACCTTCATCATTTTGTTTAGGGACTCGGGAACTAGAGGCAGACTCTTCAGTACACTAAGGAAACTGCTCAATATGCAGAGGTTTGGGTCACATGATTCCTATTAATCTTAATGAGAGTTACATGGATAAATCTGTGCACTGAAATTCACGAGAAGGTAACGTCAATAGAATTTACTGTTCCCAACTTTGCTCTCTGAACCTTTGTGCCAGGCTACCTGGCACCTCTGTAAATATCCTGGGGGGAAGGAGGGGACGGAGTGGTATAAAGTGATCAAAGCAAAGGCATTCAGAGTTTAAAAGGTCTATGGCATGTGTGCAAAGGTAGGACATCAGTGATCAACACCGAATGTGAGAAAAGGTAGTTTTGAAATTATACTCTCCTTAAAACTTTCTTTGAAAGCATAATCTCCTTAGTCATAGTGTGTTTTGCATGATATATACATTTTGTAAATCGTCTAACATGAACACTCACTTATACAATAAACAACAAAAAAATACTCAGAAGTTGTACTGAGAGTTTAACTTACATGTATAAATATAGTTGATGGGTTTCTGTGAATTTTAAACTGAAACAGATTCAAGCTGGACCTATTTGATATGTCTCAAAAAGTGTGAGGGAAGAAAAAAAAAAAGAAAGCTTAGGAACATAATTAGGACATATGAAAAGAAACAGTTAAATGCTAGCTTTGGGTTCAGTTCCTGCCACCATTACCTCTGCAGAAATCAGTGTAACTACACTTGGGTACGAATAAAAGCAGCAGATGGTATGAAAAACAAGATCAAAATAAGTTTTTAAATCTTACTCAGATCTTAGCCTATTGACTCAAACAGTGAACATCTAATATGTGTTGAGAGTTGTTCAGCACTGCCAAATATACCATCCGAGTGCACTTTTTTGGCAGGATTGTACGCAGCTTGTATTTATTAGATAGGCAGCTATTTGAGTTGATTAGCTACAAACATTTCATGAAAGAGAAATAATTGCTCATTCGCTATAAATACATGTAGTTTTCTTCACCACTTGCTGACTCAGCTTCACTTGTGGTCTGAAGGATGAAGTCATATGAGGTTTTCATATTCTTGTTTTAATTTGTAACATTGGGAGGAATGAGAGCAGCAGTCTGTTATAGCTTGCCCTTGTTCTGTACCGCTCCCAAGAACGGAGGCTAGAGAATCCCTCTGCTGTCCAGCAGAGTGAAGAAGTCACTGGTCCTTCTCTTCTGGAGAAGGAGGAGACAGCAATGATACCCAATACGCTGACTACATAGAGCTGGCAAACAACTTAAGGACTGGTGCCAGCTTGTACGAGTAGACCTGCACCCAAATCAGGACTTTTTAGCAGAGATTGGGGAGTGGGCTGGCTTCTTGACTATTTCTCCCCAAGCAACCTGTGAAACTGCGTTTATCAGAGCTTTTTCCTGATTTCTTTTTTAATCCGTCAGAACTGAATGTATACTTATGGAGACCTCTTTGAATGCTGGGCATCTCCAAGAAGCAGAAATTACAACTGACATAACTTTTTACTGGAGCAGTTAAAAGATCGTGGTCCTGATTTTCATACTGACAGTGGGACCATAACTATTTTACTGGTTTCTTTTTCAGCTCACTAATATTCCCAGGTACTGTTCTGATCTGGAATATAGTTAGAACGCACTCATGGCCTGGAAGTAATGAGAAGGAAATAAAGAAATGACTTGGCCCCCTGCACCTAGCTAATGAGTCCACCCTTCCAACAGTCTTTACAGGGGGAAGTTTAGTTTTATTACTGTCCCTTTTGCTTCTTCAGGATACGTACTTGGAACGGTTCCTACTTCAACTCTTCTGGCTGCCCTCCATGCTTCTTAAAAATAATAATTGCAGACTTTGTTCTCCTCTTGATAGACTCTGAATACTATTTGAGTGTGAATAGCTTGATACACACATTGCTTTCTTTAAGATCCTATCTGGCTTTTGACACAACAGCTTATAGTAACAGTACTTCATATGAAAGACTACTGAAAACAGCTGGCAGAGACCTGGGGAGACAAAAGCTATGCACTTGGAGAAAATGCCAGTTACATAGATTTAGAGGGATGGGCACTGTCACAGTACCAGCCACAGGGAAAGAATTATTGCAGTTCACATTTGAAGAGAGAACATACTCAGAAATAGAATTACGTGTGTAATAGATTGCATCAGGCATGTAGGAGAGAACCAAACATATCAAACTCTGGAGCCATCTAATGCCGTGTGAAAAATGTGGCTTGATATAAAGTTTGTCCTTGTTGTGTGCCAAAACACGGTTACTTAGAAAGCTATCCTCATTTCTGTACTTTCAGAGAACTCCTTTCAGATAAACATTTAATAGTATAGACTTTGCTATAATTAACAGATTAAAATGTGCAGAATTTGCTGAAGAGGATTTCACGGAATAAGATCAAATAATAGCAAATGTCAATGCATATCACCCATGCACGGGCTTAACTTGGGATCTGTTGAAGGAAAGGAATATGTAGGGAACAAAACAAGGTACCCTTGATATTTAACAATGCAGTTGCTGTCATCAGGATGCCTGGAAGATAATAGAAGTAACCCTTAACCCAAAATAAAATTTTGCAAGTAGTGAGAGCTCTGAAAATGTGTATAATATACATTTGGTAATAAAGTTTTGGAAGATGATGTATAACTTGTATCAAACATGCAGAAGCAACCTAGGTATAAAAAGAATTCAAAGGTACAAACAGCTGAATATCAGCAAAAAAAAAAGACAGATTACAACAATTAGGAAGGACTGGGAGGAGGACATTACAAGAGAGAACAGGGCTTAACCTCTGTTGATGTGCAACAGAATAATCTGACCTGAGCAAGCACGGCTGGATTTTTAAAAGACCAGATTTTATGAATGACTCAAAATAGGTCTTCTAAAGTGAGGTAGGACATCTTAGCACAAAGCTGATCTGCCAGTGACTCCTCTCGTTTTCACTGCCTAGTGGAAACTGCTGCATCTCTCCTCCCCAGCGGCACACAGCAACAACTGGCAAGTGTTTATGCACAGGCAGTCGGATACTATAAGTAGGATTGTTAAAATGGAAAAACTTAGCTTATATGGCAGTTGATATGGTATCCAGCTACTGCACAAGCAAGTCATTAGCACTGTATTTTAACAAAATGAGATTGTAATTAGGTGCCTTTGATTCTAAAGGCAGAATGAGTTGCACATTTCTGGCTGCCGTTCCCAAAGCGTGACATCAGAGGAATCAGCCATCGACTGTCATTCTCTGCTCACCCCACATTTTTACTCCATTACTAACTCGCAACTAGTCCCCGGGCAAGATGAGATTCTCAGTCATCAGTGAGCAATAAATATGTCTGCCAGGGTTGATAAGATTTCTCAGACATGTATAGTACTTTTTGGTTTGTTCCTGTTTTTCAATTTCACAAGCTGTCTCTGTGTTGAAGTTGGGTCTGGATCGCTGTTGACTCGCGGCTGCTTTGCCTCAGTAGGAATTAACGGTGTTCCTTTGTGCTAGCTGTCTTGAATGGAATAGGACCCTCAGAATGGCTTTCTTTCACTCCACAATGTGGGAAGACTGTCCAGAATATCCCGTGAACCCCAATTCCCACCTGTTGCAGTGACCCTATGGGTCATTGACTGCAGAGAAAGAGAGTAACTTGCTTCCCTACGCTGGGCTGTGGCCAGTGCAGCCCAGCTGCAGGACTGGGAAATCCTACAGTCCTGTAGTTTAGTTTAAAGTTACCTGGACTCTTTCTCTTGGGAGCTGAGCATAGTCTTGCTAGCCCAGTGACTTCACCAAGAACTCCGTGATTAGAATAATTACAGAACTGGGTCCAGAATCTGGAACTGCACATCTCAAAATGGAGATTAATGACTACATTCAACAGCTATTCCCCAAAATAAGCGATATTGCCATAGGACGTCGCAAATGATGTGTGAAATTAGACACCTTTGCCGATTGGCAGTGCACAAAGAGGATAAAGAGAATGACTTGTAATTATTACTGTGCTATTAGCTGTGATATTCAACCTATACGAAGACAGAAAAGTCCAATAAATTCAAAAGCCTTTGATTTGTTTAAAAAAGAATAAGGTGCTTGGAAACTTCTTTTTAACAAACTTCACTAGAACTTTCTTCTGGAAGGGAGAAGGGTCTAAAAAAAAGAAAGGAAGACATTTTAAATTAGTCTCCTCTCAAAGCTCATCTACTTCTTTCCTTTTACTTGGAAAAACCGAAACACCTTTCAAGCACATTACCAAACTCCCTTAAATACTGGAGGGTGGGAAGAAGGGACTAAGACATCAGAAAAGTTTTGATATGATTGTGGTTGTACCTTTATCTGTCAGGATAACAGCTGTAATGCTGTCTCTTTTACAGATAGAAACGAATACAAGTTACGTCTGCCAAAGCACAGAATAAGAATTAGTTAAGAATCTTTTTTCCAGTTTTGTGAACTTTATGGTATGTGGCAAATTATAGAGCATACATTACACGATCTGAGAGATAAACTGTTAGCAAAATGTGTTAAAAACAACTGAAGAAAGTGCATGCACCAGCATCTGGCATCAGTTCTGTAAGCTTCCCAGAGGCGATTTCAATACATTCAGAAAGCCCCTACACATTTAGAGATAGATATGTCAGGCAAATCAGAATCCCTTCAGTTCTGAAAGATGAACAGTATTATTTATATATTACATGTTTTGAAAAGGTGAAATGAAGTTACGTGTAGAGAGAAAATTGAAGAATATTAATCCTGGGCATTTTGTTTGCTGCATGGTCAACGGATTTTTTTCATCTGTCTATGGGGTGCTTATCTTCTGTTTGTTTAATTGATAAATGCATACTGAAAGTTCGTAAATGCTGCATGATATTTTTATTAAGAAAAAAAATATTTTCTACATTGCACCAATGGTCACAATTTCAATTAAGAGCTGGCCAGCAGATCTTTAAAAGTTATGTTAAAAAGAAAATTAACACTGAATTGATTCTAATTGGGGATTTGGACCAGATGATCTCCAGAGGTCCCTTCCAACCCTATGATTCTATGATTCTATGATAATGGTATCCAGCAGGCATCAGCACTAGGCCCAATGCTATTCAGTATTCCCAGCAGTGATCTGGAGGTGCGAATGGAAATTACCATGTTAAGGATCTGAGGATGACAGAAAGATTATTCGAGCAGTACATAATGATGAGATCGAGGAAGAGATCTCTTTACAAACTAGACCCATGGAAAAAATTAGCATTTTAGGAGAGAAAATTGCACAGTTATACATCAATACAAAGGAATTTCACCCCCAAAAAATGGGGTACAGTGCCTTGGAATGTCTTGACTCTGTAAGGATTTATGGGCCATAGTGGACCAGCAACTCAACATGAGCTCCCACTGTGAAGCTACATGAACAGAGCTAATGTAATCCTTGAATCCTGATGCAATTGTTGGAATAATTCCCATAGATCTGCTGTCCATATTTTAATGGGAATGGTGGAAAAAAAATGGAGAGTTCACAAAATTGCATTCAAAATTAATTTGAGAGCAGGAGAAAATTATTTGCTGTTAAAGTATGAACTCAATCTGTTTGATTATCAAAAAGGACGGCTGAGGGTGACTTGATTAAAGTTTATAGATCATGGGAGAAAAGCCTTGTATGCAACGACTCTTTATCCTGAAGGGGGAATAACATAACAATCACCTCGCCACTCCCACCATACCCCAAAGAAAAAAAAAAGTAATAATAATTCTAGAAGCTGAACACTGAAAAATTAGAAACAAACAAGTTTTCTACTAATGAAAATAAATGTTGAAATAAATTGCCCAGAAATGATGAATTCTTACTATTGTCATATCTTCAAATCTTGATACAAATTATAATTTCACCAAATATTAGGTGTTCTTAAGTTAAATAATAATTTTATTGGACTCGGCACCCAATAAATCCAATAGATAACATTTAAGAGCCTTTGACATACCTGCAAACTAGCTGAAGCGGGATTTCAGAAATCCAAAACAGAATAGAAAAAGGAAGAAATAAAATAGACAGAAATTAGAATGATCTATTCAAAATTATATTTTCTAAAGATCTGAGGCCTGATTTGGGGCTTTTGTTATAATTCTAAGGGAGGATCTCTGACTCTAGACCATATGCTCTACTATGGTATGTATTGCATAACTATGGAAAATGTCTTAATGTAGGTATTTTTCATTCGCATAAAATTGTCTGTAAGAATTTATATCCCAGCTGGTATGATGTTATACAGAAACAATATCATGTGTTGTTCTGCAAGTTGTGCATATGTTTGGTTTCTGAGGCCAAAAATCAGGATGTGGTTTGAAGAAAAGTGGGAGGAGTCAACTAGTAAAAGTGTTATACCATATGACAACCTCAAAAAAAAAAAAGAGCATATCAGTTGGGAAAATATATAGCAGAAGCAGAGACTGCCTTTACTGCAATAACTAGTGATCTGCTGTGCACATGTGCACATTCGCATACCACTGGAGTTTTAAAAGAATAGCATTGCAACCTGTTGTTTGCATAGTCTAAATGTCCATAACAATACAGCAAACCCACTTTTTTGTGATGTAATCTCACATATTGTGCCAGTAAAAATCACTCTGATTTTCAGTATATTAGAAGTAAACTAAATTATTAATATTACAAAATGGCTTCCACGTCTAGGACAGGAGGCAGGATGGCCATGGCAAACGTTATAGCGGTCCACTTGTAGGCTTACTCTTGATTTAGGAGAGGTTCCTGAGTAATTATCTGCTAGGGGGTAACGGTCTGCAGGTCACCTTAGTGGATTTTAAAGAGATAAGAATGATAGGACTCATGATCTGGAAAGTGCCCAACTTGTAAATGGTTTAACATACCTCTTCCTCAGGTGAGTCATGCGCCTGCTTAAGTCTGAAAATATTTTACTGCCAGACCTAATATGACCAAGTGGAAACATATTTTTTCATCCCTAAGTTAACATACTAGGTCTCCCTGAGTACTTAACTTGGGTTAGAGATTCACAGTGGAGTGGAAGTAAACAGCTTCAATCTCAGTAAGTACATATAATACATGAATTCAGAAAAAAAATAAAAACAAAAATAGCTTCAAAAGCAGTTTTGTATAGGTCTATTCTTGATATATATTAGCCCATTGAAATAGTAGGAAAAATAGGTTTCTTGGGGAAATCACAGCATTTGTAGCTAGCTCCGTGTTTGTTTCCTACATTAATTTTTTGAAGCGTGTTGAAATTTTCAGGCTCCATATGGACACATTTAGTCACATTAATTTCTCTAGTATGTTCAATCAAGTTTCAGTAGTTATTTTTTTTTTAATTCTATGTTTTCTGACTGTATGATTAATGTAAGTAAATAAGTAATCACCAGATGGAATGAAATTCTGCTTCCTGAATTTACGTAAGTACTGCAATTAAAATAACTGAAATAGCAACATGAATAAACTATACACAAATTAGCCGTTTTCACAATTAAGACGTAAGCCCAAAAGATGCCCCTATATATTTAAACCACTCTTGATTTAATTAAAGACAGATAATAAATGAAAGGTTATGCTCAAGGGTTAATCTCAATTTTAATCTTTAATTTACCGACAATCCGAACACATCCCTTTATCTCATGTAGTAATTATGGTTTTCTATTTTTTAGTAGAGCCTGATATCTTTGGTGGCATCTGGTGGGCATGTGTCAGTGGTAAGACAGGCATTTCACACACCTGCATTTCAGCTGTGAGCTGGCGCCTACCACTGGCAAAGCAGCAGGTAAGAGACACCTTTGTCGCTTCACTGATAATCTAAAAAGCAAAATGTTGCATTCCTAATTTTAACGTTCTGATAAACCGTTTTGATTCTGTATTTGATTTGTATTTCTACCCTAAATGCTGAAAGTTTTAAACAAGAATGAAAATTTTTTTAACGTCTCTAACCTTATAGACTTGGACCTGTGCTCCAGATCAGAACGCATTTCAAGGCTGGTTGTGGTAACACAAAGCTAGGGCATAGTTTAGGATACACAAGAGAAGAAATCTCAGGTGCTCACAGTTCCCTTGCATAGCTCTGCCGTGACAACCAGCCACTCACCTTTCTGTCAATGTCACACATCCTAGGACAGCCCTGAGATCACCTGTTGCTAAGACAGGTGGGTTAAGCAATCCAGGCTTTGGCAGACCCAACATCTCAGTCCTGAGCAGAGCTAAAGGCTGGCAACATGGAATAGGGGTCAGGAGAGACACCACCCTGAGCATACTCCGTGACTTTTGTCAGAGTAGACACCATCAGTACTTCCAGTGTAATCTGTGGAGAAACTGTTTGCTTGTTGCATTTTACTTTTACATAGGTTTTCTACAAGTTACACAAATTTCCTGCTAATTTCCTTTCATGTAGCACAAAATATGCACAGCCATATGGCAACAGTTCTGTCACCAAAATTCTCTGCAGGAGATTCACAACTACTTAAGTCTTCTTTTTTTATCTTGTTCTTTCAAGAAATACTAATGAAATCAGCCTGCTTATTTAATGTTTTTCCATTCAATGGAAAAACATGGCATTTGCATATTACTTTTCATACCATGGCATGCCCCAATCTGAATTGGTCAAAGGTAAGGAGTCTTCTGGTGTTATTTTTTAACAAACAGCCTTGAGATGTCAGCCAGACAAAGATGTCCCTGAAAGATTAGTAGCTGAAATATGAAACATGGGCCATGCTAATGCTAAGTATGTTCTTGTGAGGATGACAGAATTCTGCAGATCATGGGATCTCCTAAAGGAGGCTTTTTTATTCACAGCAACCCTCCGTTCTATCAGTCTCCAGAGACCTACATATTCCAGAGGTGATACCAAAAATCAGTCCATTAAACAGCTAAAAACCACCCCACGAAAACGTAAAGTCGCCACCACCACTACGTTAAGCAACGAGCCCTTGCAGGATGTGTAGCCCAAACTGTTTTTTATCTCAAAAGCATGAGGTCCAACAGGAAATTTTTAAGTACACCATGAAAGACTTCTCTGTTGCACTGTGAAACATCTAAAGACTTTTCAACACTAGACAGAAGTAGGCATTGTCATCTTCTGTTTACAGAGGGGCAACTAAGACAGAGAAGATGCCCTACACACTTCTGCAGTAGCAGCAAAGAACAGTCCCTGGAATGATTGCTTCAATCTACCCTAAACAACGTGTCAGACAACTCCTTTTTTTCCGTGCCTGATGATTTTCTTCATTATGAAATGCTTTTTTTTTTATGGTTCCAATTATTTTTTAAGAAAATTAAGCAATTCCTTTAGATTTTTGCTTTTTTGTGATCCTTATTGTTTCTGAGATCCTCCTGCAGTTTGGAAATGAAATAGCTTTCCAGGCTGCATTTATTAGTTTCTATTGAATAACCTTGACTTATTTCTTCTGTGAATGGAAAAAAAATTCATTACTTGTGCTCCCCCTTAAAGTCTTCATTCACACACCTTGGTATGCAACACTCTTACTGATGACATTTCTGGAAATTGTACTAATTGTCACTAAGTTCAAGGGTCTGATTCAGGAAAACACAACTAAAACAGAAAAAACACCTGGCGCAACATTAAAACACACAATTAAACATTTGCCTAAATTCAAACCCAAAAGAATATAAAAATACAGAGTTGGAAGTGTGCTAAAACAGTCATTGCATGAATCAATAATTTTCCTTACAAAAGAAACTCTGATGTCCTAATGAATTAAGAGACATTCTCCTTCAGTTTACAGCAATCTTGAGGGTCAAAGATTCATCTTACAATCTCTGACAGTCCCTTTAAGCAGTCATTCATTGTAAGAAATGACGGAAACATCCCATCTTCCATGTTCCTCTGGTAGGACAAAAATCAGATGATACAATAACAAAGAAACCAATCAAAATGAAAACAATAAGACTTTTCTGCCCCAAACTATGTCCTGTTTCTTTATAGAGCTTTTGGAAACCTTAATGGTTTAAAGCAGTGGGTAACAAAGAGTGACCTCTGAGCAGCAGATTCTGGGATTTAGACATGTAAATAATTTTTTCTCTTCGAACTTGAAAATGAAGGCTGCAGTTTGCTCTGACACCACTCACGGGGCTTCGTCTGATGACACAGATGTAGAAGCTTTGCGTAAAAAGGAAATATCAGTTGCCAGAAGCATAACCGTGAGCAAATCTCGGTAAGCGAGGTCCCTCGTCCCGTCGCAGGTCACCAGCTCCTTTCTGTACCTTGCCTAATGGCGGGGGCTGCTCCAGCGCTGCTGTTACTGTGCCAAATCTCGAGCCGGCAATATGACTTGCAAGACTTGTTCACGTGACTACAGGCAAGAGAAGCTTTAAAAAACACAGCCTGTTAAATTCCAGTAAATAAGTTACTGCATATTTCAGAAGGAGCTTCTTACCACACAGTTCACAATTAGCACGCCCATTTCAGCATTAAAAAGGTACCTAGGAAAAGAAAATGTGTGTATAAGTACAAAAATATCAGAATAGAGCACTTAGACTGAATAATTAATACCATTTTATGTTATGCAACCATATATTTTAATCATCAGAGATGACTAAGGCTACAAATTCATGTTTATTGACAAGGATGCATTTCTTAAGTCACCATTTAAAATGGATTTTTATGGCCGGTCTTAATAATGAAGAGGCAAAAATGTGTCATGGGCACGCTGAAGATACAAGTTAAATGGCCAAGACTACTCTCTAACTCCCTAGGCAAAAAGGCAATAGAACTGTTATTGAGACAGAACAAAGAAGGAACTACCCTCTTCTCTCTGTATCCACCAACTTTAAATATGAGTAAAAGCACCAGTTAGTCTAAAAAAACCAAAGTTAACAAATTTGCCAGGCTCACAACTCACTGTGACTTTGCATTATGAGTTTACATCACTAATGAACATCATAGGTCTGCTCCATAATGCTGATTTTAGCAGAAGTACTACCAGGAAACATGTTTTATACCAAAACGTAACATTTTCTCACCACATCTTTACCAGTGAGGACACTTCCTTCTGCTTCACATGGTTCTACATCCTCTCAAATTTCACGTTCTTACATAATTAATCACACTACTGAAAAATATTTTAATCCAAATAACCCAGCTTCCCTTCAAGAACTGTTTTCAGTAGTGTGCTAAATAGTTTAAGCAGAAATACAGCCCAAAACATTTTGCTTTCTTGAGGCATGTAATAGTCATACACAAGAATGAGCTTCGTAGATCTTCCTATTCTACCACAGTCGCACCGTGAAGTTTACTTAAAATTTCTTTAAAAAAAAAAAAAAAAAGTTGTATCATGACTCTGCAGTAAGTAGAGTAGGTTCTCGTATTTCTGCACTCGCATGAGGGAGTGCTCCATATTCTTATGGATTAACTGTGTTTTCTGACCATAACTGTGGCTGCTGCAAAGGAAGCAATTCCAGTCTGTCCCAGCTAAATGTCTCACCCCAGACGGAGGTTGCTGCTCCTTCAGAGCTGCCAGTGAAGCTGCTCATGTGGTCACTCCCTGACCCAACGCAACCAGGGTGAACCCGACTAATTTAAATAGTAACTCAGCAAAGAGGCACGGGATTGCACTCATGAGCAGCTGAGAGAATGCAAATTCTGGTACCAAGAAAAATGACCGGAAGCTTAGGGCAAGATGAAAATTTGGATGCATTTGGAAGAAAACATGTTAGCAAGGATCAAATTAAACATAGTTATATTTTGCTTTCCTGTGACTGTTTCACAAATAGATGATTTAATATTTGAAAAGTGACTAGCATCACTAAGGTAATGCCCAACTAGTAATAAGAACTTTACAGGGTGACTCCATCCAGCGTAAAGTGACTAGATATCAGAATATGCCTCAGGATGATTTCCATGGTGATTATTTGAAAAGAACCCAAAAAAAAATCCACTACAAAGTCAATTCTTTAAATGTTCCCAAAAGACTTTCTCCTGTGAAAGATGGAGAATATTAAGCAATAATAACTAAACTTCTGTGAAACAAAAACAAACGCCTATTTTATGGTTTTCGTACCTGAGTGGTACAGATTCCAGTTCATAACTGAAAGATGTATTTATTCAGGACTGAATATGTAAAACTCTTAAGAACGGTGTGAAAATACCTTGCAGGCCTTTCTCCTTTTTCTGTTTTCATCACTCACTATAAAAATACTCCATGGTGGTCTGTTTATTCCCAAATGGACTGACCAGGAAGAAATAAGTTTACAGGGAATCCACTTTTTCTTTCTATTTTCCCTAAGTTATCCTGCATATTGCTTCCTATTTGGACCGGGCACACTTATATTTAGTACTCCCTATACCTTATTCGCATCTGTCAACAAAAAATGCACATCGCAGTCACACACCAAGGCACAAGTCACAAAACTCACAGAAAAAGTAAAAGAAATGATATTTATATGTCATTTCAATAGTCAGGGGAGAAGAAGTGTCCCAGTCCCTCTTTCTAAAAATAATGCATCATACAGGTGTCATCTCTGTATTTTTACTGGAGTTATCAAAAGAAAAAAAGTTGTCATTTATGGAAGTTGCTTCCTGCTATTGGAATAAAATGATCTGCTTTAAATCACAGTTCAGATCGTCCATACCTTCCTTCCATGAAAATCACTCTTACATGTAGAGAAATGGGAAAAAATGGTTATGTTAACCCACCGTCAACCTATCTGATCTACACAAATAACACACACAAACTCTCTCATGGTCATCCGTTCCTAACAAAAATGGATTGAAAGTATTTACTAGGTCTTAGAAAAATAGAATGAAAAAGAACAAAACCAGCTACTCCTGCCACCCGTAGCAATGACGACCTGATAAACAACCTCACCATATTGTCTTGTCAGGCATATCTAATAGAGATGAAGAAGTCACTAATTAGGGCATTAATTCCGCACTGCACTGCAGTTGCAATGCAACCTCCCTTTCATTGACAGGTGCGATACGTGGGTGCAAATTTCTTGGCATCAGCAATCTACTCTTTTGCATTTACATTGCTAAGCAACATCATTACTTTGATTGACTTATGTACAGTACTACACTTTCACCTCTTAGGTACAGAAAGAAAAGATTGATTCCGATTTCAGTGCCACAGTTTTACACAGACGTAGTTCCAATGAATTAAGTGCACTTACTCCTAATTTACGGTCATGGAAGAAAAATCATTTTCTTGATTACCTTCCTATTTAGAAAGCTCTAATTCTCTTGAATAAAATAAAGTTACACTGGTCTAGAACCCGCGTGACAGTTAGGGGCATAGTTACATGTATTTTTCCACAAGAAGATGGCAGCTGTCCTCAAAGTGTAATGCGAGTTAACTAGGAAAAGGTGATTGACTGATGCTGAGGTTAATTGCTTGTTGGCATGCTAGAAAGCCTATGCTAACAAGTGCTGCTTATAACTAACAAGTGCCAATTATTTCCTTATATTCTAGTACACATTACATTATGCTAGGCACTATCCAAACATCCAGAAAGATCCGGGCATCCCTACCCTGATCTGATGAGTTAATGATTTAAGAAAACTGTGTGAGCTACTGATGAAAATGACTCAGTGCATGTTGCTTATCACAGATGTACAATTCTTCACATCATATTATACCACAGAAAACCTTTGGTAAAGTTATCAATGCACTTAATTTATATTCATAATGAAAGTGTAAAGAATTGCCTGATAGTAAACTTTGTTTTCTTTGTTGCTGGCCAAAAGCTTACACTAACAGATACTGCTTATTATATTATTATTAGAAGCCAGAGAAATCTTTAAAAGTGCTGATATATTCGTCCTGTTTCCACATCTGCATGTGGAAAAAATGTTTTCTATATATAATTGGTGACCAAGTGTGCCTATGAGCCTGACAAAACTTCCCACCTAATAGGTAGATTATTATGTAAAATATTGCCTAATATTAGTATAATGCATTCACCTAGCTTGAAAATATGCTGACAGAACTAGAATGCATAACATCATCCATTGTTAAATTGATATTAAATTCATAATTTTGTTCCTGAAGCATCAGTAAATACCAATTTTAATTGCATTAATAAAATGTGAATTATGAAAGTAGAATTGTACTGACTAATACAGATTTTCAGTATGATAATAATGATTTAAAATAAGATTAAAAAGTAACAGCTCCTACAGAAAGAGTAAGTTAATGTACCGAAAATAATAGTGCAAAGCCAGCCTGCCCCCCCTCCTTCCCCTTAGAGAAGTCATCTACCTTGTATCCGTTGGAATAAAACAAGCAAAACTGACCTGAGTACGGAACCTACCTGTCTTTCAGGCTTTCTTTGCAAGATATCTTACAGTGTTTGGTAAAACTGCATGCCTTATCTGTTACACCTTGTATAATTTCATAATAAACATATGTAATGGCATCACGGCATAGTATCAACGCTGAAAGCCTTTGGGAATGCATTAATTGTGAAAGTTGGGAATTATAACACCCTCTTTCCCTTTTGTAACTGAGAAGACATAGGATGTGTCAAATACATTGGTAGTCTGCTGAAAAAGGTAAAAAGTGCCTAAGCTACAGTTTGATCTCTCCTAGTCCTGCAGTGCAGAGGGTATTTCAGCACACCGCTATCCCAAGAATTCAAAATAATGCAACAAAACTTCTCTAGCCATACAGCTTGTTCAGTAGGCACGGGCGTTCAGAACAGGCTTGGGCGAGGTGACCATAAAAATGAAAAGACTTTAGAAAATCTAAAAATGTTAAAATTGTATTTGCAAATATTGCATCAGTATTCCTAGACTGTTTTAGAATAGATACGTACATTTCTGTACCCATCAAGCACTTAATAAAAGATAGCTCCTCTAGGCAATTTGCAAACTATAGTTTCATCTAGATATATGTCAGTGTAAATCAGGAACCTTCAGTTCTCAGTTTTTCTAAACAAGTATGCCATAATCTTTCCTAGCCCTGTTTCCGTCAGACCCTCATAAATCTCCCACATTGCTCTGTCTCCCCAGAATGCAGTCAAATTCACAAATATTTTAAAGGTATAGTGAAATACACATATAGCAAGTCTATCATCCTAGCAGGAGTTAGTAATTTCCTTCACCTGCAGTATATATTTCATTTTAACACATCTTTAATAGACACCAACTAATCATGTTTAAAGGCTACCTCTTTATTATTGCCCTTTATCCATAAACTGCTCTTTTCGCTGACCTTAATATATAAGGTGAAGATAGGCAATCGTTTCATATAAATGCTTACATATATGATTTTGATTTTAGGATATGTGAGGTAGAACTACTTTGGCTGGACATAGCTAATATTTTCTTAATTTTGAAGTGCCATTGTTGAATATATATGTTTTTGTTCTAAAGCACCTAATACTCAGAAATACCAAGGACCTAAAATTCAGTGCCTTCATTTTTTTCTATATCCTGTATTTTATAAAAGAATCAAAACACAATAACATTTCTAATTTCAGATCTTTTAAGACTAAAATACTACATGAAATTTATAACGTAAAAATTCCCTTTCCTGGAATTACAGTTTTGTATTTATTGAATGCGTTCACAGGCTCCCTTAGGATGTGAAATGTATGGAAATATATGTGCATTACTAAAGAAAGAACTAAATTTATTCTTTCCCCACATCATGCTCTTCTTTGCAGTAGAGGTTTTTAATTCAACACAGAGCTAGAATGAGATGGAGCCAATTTCCTGGTCTATATGTGTGACAAATGCTAAAAGTGGCACAAGATTAACAAATTAGTTGATGTATATATCTTTAAAGATTTTTTGACTATGTCCCAAATCAAAATGCATGCTTTATTTGAAATGAAGATTTCTTTAGAGTTAAGTACGAAAGAGAAATCTTATATATTCCTGTAATTTTAAGATGGAATGATGCCACGTATGACAACTAAAGCACAGCAACCTGAAAAAAAAAAATGTATAAGAAGGCTTTTATGGCACATCACTCTAATAATAACAACTTTTAGTTCTATAAATTTTGCATTTAGTGATTAAATCTGATATTTTAATGAGAAATTCACTGTGGAAAAGTTAATTATTTCAGCACACAAGTGTTTCTTTTGTATATGAATATTGCCAATGTATTAACTACCAAAATATGAAATTCTTTCTTGTTAAGCCATGTGTCAGATAGAAGCTTTTTTTAAAGTGAGTATGGAGAGATCTACATTATAGACATGTGTGTCATTATAGAAAGGTTTCTTTATGATGGTTTGAAATAAAAAGTATGGAACTTGACCTTTTTAGCTGACATAGTAATCACCTACTTGATGTAATCCAGATATCTAACACCAAACAATAAAAACATCTGTGACAACAAAACCATGTAAAGCTTGTGGAATTATTTAATTTTTTAAAAAACTATAGCAATATTTAATAATCAGATAAGCCTGGATTGGTTCTTCTTACACAAAAACTTTTGCGCTTTGCAAACGCTAGTTTTAAAGGGCTATTAACTTAGACGTGAAAGCTTTTTAAGCTCTCATGCATATGTTTTGGAGTTACCTCATTCATTCTGCTTTTAGGACCTTGTCATAGTCCACCTGTTTTGCTTTTGCTTAAATTACATCAAAATAATAGCTTTCTTTGGTGGGGGGGGGGGGAAATCCTACATTTCTACTGACTGTATCCAAACATGATAATATGCTTAAAATTCAAGAGGAGCCATATTCAGGTTGCATGTCTCAGTCACCCAATCTCCCTTTCACATATCTGTTCATGTTGACAGACTATGTCATAATACATCAACAGAAAGATCAGCATAGAAGAACAAAAATTCATCGCCTGACAGCAAGAGAAAAACTGATTTCTACTATTAAATTAGCAAAAATATACCAATACTTCACTACCAATAAGGACACCACGGCTAAAAGCATTCACCATATTATAATTCTGAACGAGCATTGGGAATTTTTTGTTTCAATAATCTTTAAACACTAAAAAGGGGGGGAAGAGGGTGGACTCAAGGATGTCTACATCTTTACAAGTAAAGGATTGATTTCTGCCAAACTGTGCTGTTCCATTTCGGTTCTGTTAATATTTTAAATATTAGTTCTAAATATTCATTTAATTAGAGAGCACTGAGCAGTGTTTTTGTAGCACTCAATTCTGACAGAGGCTCTTTCTTACGAGGTCAAGGAGACATGTGGAAAATGTTCTATATCAATAGAGTGCATCAGCTTCTTTGTATCTGAGAATTTCTACCCATGTAAAAAGTATTCTGACTCTCTCATTGCTAGATATAATTTTAATATACTATATCGAGCAGCAGTGTTTCACTAGGAATTTAACAATACCTGGAATAAATAATGTCTTTTGCAGCCTGGGGCAACATCTGCCACTTATGCATTAATTCTGCCCCTGTTTGAACACTCTACAACATATGCACTTCTCTTTTGTCTGTTATCCTAGAGTTGTGTTATTCCCAAATATTGACATCATCTACTTTTATCAGCACTAACTGCTCTGAAGCTTCCTAGTCTCATGCTCAGCTCTATTTCTTTCTATTGATTATCTTCCTCACTCCAGCAGGTAGCTAGCCAGCGAGGCTGTCCTGAGAAATAGCTTCCAATGACTTTATACGCACAATTTACACGGAATTGTTTAAAGAAGATATTAGCCTCAATACAAATCAGTGAACCTCATTTAGTCAATACTGCACAATTCAGCTGTTGGCACCCTGTCACATGTTAGTCTTTAAAGTCAACTACCATACCCAATCTGCACATTAGCCATAGTATTTAGTTTCATATTAAAATGAGGCTAGTTTTTCACTTTTCTTTTTGAAATCTATTCAATATACTTTTTACATCACCTCATTGAACCATATGATAGTAATATAATTTTAAGTATAAAAACCTGAGATTAAATGCTTGATTTTTGACAGTGTCCTTAAATATAATAAATTCAAAGGGAAATACTGTTAAGTTAAAATGGAGTGTTTTTCATTAAGTCCAATCAAATGGTAGACAACAAAGGATCTTTTATTTGAGAATATGAAGTGAAAATGAAAACCAGAAAACCTTTACTAAGAAAAGGTCTAGCTAAATTATGTTGGAAGGAGGTCTCCAGATTGAACCTGGGTGTTTCTTTTGCTAAAAATGAATTAAACTAAGATGCACTATGGGAGAATAACTTACAAAGAAGGAAAACCTAGCGCTTTATAAAGATGAAAACAGGGCCTAAATACAGTTAAGTTAGAATAAAAACTACAAAGAAAGATCAAATATTAAAAAAAAAAAAAAGCCCTTACTGTAGCACCTAAACTATTCTTTTATCATCAGGACAGGGAAATTTGGGGGAATTTTTTTTACCCCTTTTGCATTCCACAGCAGGGCTCTAAAACCCTAGTGGGGCATTTATATGAAAATAATCTTTTCCTTGTAGCCTACCAGACTATGATCTAAATGATGATTTAGACTACATCTAAAAGACAGAAGAAAGACAAAGTATATGTGCTTATCCCTGAATCTGTTACTTGAGGAATAAGATAGCTCTTCTGTTGTTTTCAATCTGTATTAGACTCACATGTTTTAGCGTATTTAGCACATCCCTGATGTTTATACTAAAATTTCCATGTTCATCCTTTGGCAGCAGGATAAAAATAGGAATTGTTCCTAATTTTTGGAAGAAAAATACTTGGTTTTGCTGTATTTGGCAAAGAAATGTTTACACCTTTCCTGTAACGTGTTGCTCTTATAAAGCTAGAATGCATAGGTAACCTGCAAGGATTCGTGGCTATTATCTTTTGCAGAAGGCAAAAAAAATGGTCTGGGAGTATAATCCAAAAAAAAAAAAAAAAAAAAAGACAACAAAACAGAAATCCTTGATTTATAATACGTGATTGATATTTTAGAAAATGCAAAAGGAAAAATGCAGAATCCTTTTTAAGTCCTGACGAGCAGTCGTCTGGACTTACCGAGACACATCTAAATGCTTTCGAGGGAAGGGAAAAACTATGTAACTAGTTAGCCACTGGGAATATCGGTATCGGGCAGTAGGCTTTATTCTAAATGTTGGCAATTTGAATATAAAAATGGAAGCATTTTGCATGACCTCTGCTCCCTGCTTTTTTCCCTTTAAAGCTCAGTGAGGGGTAGCTGAGGTTCTGAGCCCCAGGTAGGAGAGAGATGCTGAAAGATGACCAGCCTGGCCTTCCTAATACGTCTTCGTATGCGCGCACACACACTCACGCTCTCTCTCACTCACATACACACATTTATCGCAACCTGACGCTCCTAGGAAAGCCTTTTCCCTTCTCTAAGCTTCTACAAGGAACGTTTCAGAAATCAAAGGAAAAAGAAAAAATATGCAGTGAGGACAGAAATAGCTGCATATTCAGGCAGCAAAAAGGCAGGTGTGGTGTGGGAATCCCTGGTGTTTGCGTCTGCTGCTCTGTGTTTGCTGTTGAAGGATTTGAGGGCTATTTTCCATGGGTCTAAAATATGTTTAGGTTAACTGCACTTGGGAAGAGAAATCTTCCAGATACTGTTTGGTCTATTTACTTGGGTAGATCTGCTTATTTAAAGAGAAAAAAGTTTTGCTGTCCTTCAGCTGCTGCCTTCTGTGCATGTACCTACATTACATTAGTAATTCCTAAAGTAAATGCAAATTCTTTTACTTATTTATTATATAAATTACATCTTGGGAAATCTTACAAAATGTTTATATGCATTCAGTACTTAAATGTTATAATAGTTCTACTGTAGCATTTCCCGTGAAATGATAGTATGAACCGATCATATGTTAGTACTTACTTCAGTCGTGTCTTATAAGGATTGATAGTTAGAATTGTAGTTGGAAATACAGTTAATTCAAAGTTTATTTCTAAAAATCATAGTCCTTTAGAGCTAACTCTATGTTATATACTAATATGTAATAAATATTCTGTATGAGCAAGTGTAGTAAAATGGTAAATAAGCACACAATGAGCAATACAGCATTTTTAGGAAGACACAGCATGTGGAGTAAAACAAGATATGCATCCTTAAAGTTTACAAAGTCAGGTTTATATAGCTATTTTCTTAAGGAATTAAAAACATCTTTAATTATTATTACCTGTGTTTTCTTTCATTGTGACAGGAAAAAAAAAAAAACACCACAAAATTTCTTACCATTGTTTATCCTATTTATGCTCATTATTAGAGATACATGGATTTACTATGGGCTTAAGTTAAGCTATACTGGTCACCTCTTTCATACTGTCTTAAAATGGTAAGTGGGCTTGGAAAAAACCCTAGGAAGTAGATTAGTACTATTTAATATTTAGGAGAAAGGACAACTTTTCCACTTGATGTGTAGCCCAAACAAATGTATTATTTCATTTCTGTAATGCAGATATTTATACTTTCAGATCTCGGGATCTCTTTAAAATAGGTCCTCACTACACACAAAGGTGCACATGAATAATTTACAGTCGTTTCCTTAGCTATTTATGTTGAGAATATACTATTAAAAATACCTAATGGGAAAAAAAGATTAATTAAATAACATTGTCTTCCCCCCAAAAGCATCATTATTAAAATATGATTGTGTTATTTATCAATAGACATTGTTAGTTTCTCTGCTCGATTAGCTTTTGATTAATGCTCATAAATTTAAATTCAGACATACTTAGCCTCTTTGATTTTTAGACAGATGTCAGTCAGCATTAGTGTATCAATTTTTCATCAGAAAATAGAAATGCATGTTAAAACCACTTTAACAAACATGGAGTCTCTACATGGGACCATATTATCAAATGCTAATTATATCCTTAAGATAAGCGTTAACTAAAAAAAAAATAATCAAACTGTTTACAGAGCATGTGAATCTCAGCTGGACATAAAACTGCTGACTTTGCTTCCCACTTGCCTTCTTTGGTCCCACAGGTGTTTATGCAGTACATGGAAATATTATAAAACTATTAAAGATGCTTTAATTAAAGAGGATATTCTCCTGACAGGATGAGTTGGGATAAATACGTCAGCATAACTACCCAGGAACCAGTGGTTGTGTGCCAATTCGTGTTGCATAGTTTTAAAAACACGTAGGTAGCGTGCTCCGTGTGTTTGCGTGTGTCTATGAGAGGGTTTGTTTGTGTGTTTGTATAAACCTCATTTCACCACCACTGCGAGTGTGTGTATGTGTGTCCCCCCGTGTGTAGCCCAGTGAGAAAAGCGAGAGTAAGGTCTGAGGTTGGAAAAGAACAGCCTTGCCTTCCGGAAGAGCCCTACTCGACAAACGCCCTGCCCTCCAGTGTGAGAGAGGAGGGTGGGAAGGGGTCCGACATGTGAAAAAGGTCCAGTGTTGCAGCCCAGCGAAGTCACTTGCAGTTGGCAAGTGTGTTCTAAAGGCAAGTTTTAGATGCACACTGCTTAAAGTCCTTTGAGCCATATTAAAGGGATCACAGCCCCACAAATCAGGCTTACTAATAAGACTACCTTTTGGGGTTTAAAGTGTAAGTGGCAAACCAGATGCACCATTTCATTGGAATTCTGAAGATAATTCTAAAATGATGCTCAGCTGGCGTAGTATGTTATTTTGTGTTCACAAGATGAAGTGGAATTTAAATTTTAAAAAGGGGAAAAGATTGTGAAGAGTTTTGCGGAAGGCCTCTTTAGCTTCCACCTAATTTAAAAATTAGTCTTGGCTGTCTTCTCACTTCATCAGCCCTTGAATCAAAATTCCGAATCAGAATCTATTATTTTCTTACCCATGTTAAGCAGCGTTAAGTAGAGTGAAAGGCTTTTATTTACATTAAGGAACCAATCCTACAGTTTTCACACAGGAAAAAACACCCTTTGGAGTCAATAGCAGTTTGCGCAATTTGTCTTAGTGTGTACAAAGCGTAAAGACCGTAAGCCACAATGTAAATTCAGTATTTACCATATTTCTACAAAAAAAGAAAAACACTTTCATTTTTCAACATTACTGAATACCTTTCCTTATATTAGATTTCACTGCGTTTCGGAAACACACCTTGCAGTGTCAGTGTTCCCTCTCTCCCTCTTTCTCCCTCTACCTCTCGCCTATACCGTTTTGATTTTAAATTTGCCGGAGCCTATTTAGTTTATAAATAACCTTAATATGTTGAACTTTTTGCTAGTTTATTTGAACAGGAGACAATGTTATTGAAACAAATCTAGTTAACAAGATAATTAGCTTTTGCAATATTGCTCAGAAGGCAGGAAACCAACAGTTCATCACTGCACTATACAAATAAGAGTAGGGAATTGTTAAGCCTATGCTTAAGAGTGGTTCTATCAAAAGTGACCGGTCGCATCGCCAGCAAAGATATTGTTTTCAAAAAAGTATCCCAGGGCCACCTAAAACTGATTAATTCACTAGAAGTGGAAGAATGAAAATATTTTCCAATAGCAACCCACTGTAAAAACGTAGGCTACTGCTGGTGTTGAAAAGATGGGGCTGGAACCAAGAAAATCCTTTTTCTTGCTTCCACCAAAGGCTTTGGGCCTAATTATTTTTAAGTATAATCCAGCCAACATCTTCTCATGCTTAGCTGCACTGAGTGACACTATTTGTGATGCCCAGTCTGCTGAAACTGAGCAGGTTGCTGTCAGTTTAAAAATGACTATAATAAAAGTGACCATGAAGATGGATCTTGTGATTTTGCGTTTCTAATCAGTCATCTGTGAAGAACACTTTTGCTTTGATTCAGCAGACTGGTGACAGCCATGATTGATAGTGCATGAGGATGAAAAAAGGTTATTAACTGTCTTCCTATTAAACTCAATGTATTACCCCTCTAGGTGCATCTCATACTTTAACTTAAAGTACTTACTCAGGTAAGGTCAAGAATGAACTCTATAAACACAGTATCCATCCTGTTGTGGATGAACCAGGAACTCTAATGTTAAATTTTGAAAGTTCAGCATTAAACCGTATCTGAATCCTGCTACCTTAATTACCGTGCCAAAACCAAAACCGGAGCAGACCTCTGTACGCATCTAAATGCATAGCTGCACACAACTATTTTGTTGGTGTGAAAAAGGGACGGCTCAATTGTTTCTGTGCGTTTGTGCAGACGTGCACGCACGCCTGTGTTTTACTTGCTGCAGTAGTCCCAAAATAAAAGTGTGAATAATGTTACGTTAACAAAAGAAATGGGGAACCGGGGATGTGAAGTGTCTGTGGGGCTAAAGTGTAAATCTTACACAGAAACCAGTGTTTTTACCTGCTGGTAGTAAACTTCATTATTAACTGGATCAGGTGCGATTTTAATAATTTATGAAGGCTTCCTATTAAAAGAAAATCCCAATGTTTTACCATAAATGTAAAAATATCTAGTTGTTGCCTTACAGCATGTTTTAGTTTTAGTTTTTATTTCCTTCTTTTTACTGACAATTATGTTATGAATCAATATTCACAACTATCTACTGAAAAAGAAAGGAAAACGGCACATATATTCAGTTTTAAAATAATTATTTGCTGGAAATACTGTTTCCTAGGGTACTGCTAATTTCTAAGAATGTCTCTGTGAAGAGATAATTTTAAAGGAGTTTAAGAATAAAAGAGGGGAATGTGTTTCCTGTGTTCATTATTATTGCTGACACCAGAAATGAACTGAAAGGGGAAAGTAGTCCGCATCGTGCAGGCAGGTTAGCATCCTTGTAGATTCACAGCTTTATTTTGGGAGCAAATATTAAAAAATGCTGTGATCACTTCTTTTAGAATTAGGTGTTTCACAAACAGTTCTTCACCATCAGTAGCATTTCAGATTTTTTTTTTAATTGATTTTATCTTTATGAGTAAATTCCAGATGCTTTTTGATTTTGTTTATGCATATCTTACCTTACAATCATTTTCTGCTAAAAGTGAGTAGCCCAAAAGATCAAAAATCCTGTGCTCTAACAACAGTGTGCACATTGTCATCTGAAGGAATGTACGTACACACTTCTTTAAAATAAGCTCTTTCCACATCGTATACAGGATCTCCCCCAAAATACATACATTCCATATTTGTCTTTCAGCGTATTAAAACACGCTCTTAAATTTACTTTTCTAATAGTCCTTCATTTCCTCTTTTAAATTATAGCAAAAATATTCCTGCACTCATTAAAATCATTTCAGAGGGAAGCAAGAATATTATTCCAAGCTAGATCATTTTGGAGAAAGAAGGAAAAAGTATATCTCTATCTTGACTATTCTATGATGTACTGTCATGCATAAAAAGTCTGCAACATAAGTATATATTTTAATTTTTTCAAGGTGTTGTTGAATTTCAGTAGTCCCTTTTAAACATTTTTTTTAAAAAGCATTCACAGTGGGTTAAAATTCATTCAGAATAAATATAATCTACCTAATACGATGATGCAATCTCACACGAAATGTTAAACAATCCTCTGTAAGATCTTTATTTCTGGGAAGTGTGTTCCTTTCAGGTGTGGACTTGGGAATAGGCACCAATTTTCCCTTCAGTAACATTTCTGCTTTATAATAAATTGCAATCCTGTTGTAGCCCCGTGTGGATTTACAACTGGCAGGCTTTCTCTCTGACAATTTGGGGTCACTGTGGATATAGGTGAGCAATAATTTCAGGGGTGATGGAGATATTGACAGAATTTAACAGTCTAAGTTCCTGGGCAAATATTTGTAAAATGTACACTTCTACATTGGGTTTTAGTTAATAAGACTTTTAGATGATATTGTTTGCCTTGTTTGTGGATTGTATTTTGTCTGAAACTATCTCAAATATTCATTTCCATTTGTGCCCGTGTCGGTACTGCGAAACGTTTAGAGTAAAAGCTATCATTCCTCCCTGAAGCGTATTTAAGCAAAGCAGAAAGTTATAGGTATTAGAGGCTTAGTTCAAAAAAAACGTATAGCGTGCCTTTAGCAAACCAGAATCATATGAGCGAGTTGTTTTGGGTAGCCTTATAGATGCCCAGAACAGGTAAAGCCATTTTATCAGACTTCACACCAAACGGAGGCCCTGACGGTAGCGAGAGTTTCTGACAATGGGCCAGATCTACCTTTACTCACTCAAGAAGGGACTGGCAGGATTGGGCCCATTCTGTTCGCTTCGTATGTGTAACCTATAGAGAAAAAGTAAATCTAAACATAACTCCAGCCATATGTAAAACAGAGAAAATGTTTCAGCCAACATGGATGAAATGAATAAATTAGATTTCTTCCTCCGGCTTCTCAAAAAGAATGGTCACAACAGCAAAAATAAAGAACCCAAATAATGAAACAAAGGACAGGGTTGGGCCATTTAACCTGGAACAATCATTTCCTCGGGTTAAGGTTTATTTAAAACCCAGAGCAGGCCTGAAACGTCAACTCTAGTGGTACCCTTTGAAATGCTTTTTCATTCCAGCACCCAACGACACACACGAAAAGCAAATCCTGCAATAAACTGCAGGCTAAGTGCATGTGGCCCAACCAGGACCATACAAAGGCGACACACATAGCGTGTGTCACAGCCGGCAGCACACGAGTGACTTCACCAGGGGGGATCCCTCGTCTAGATCCCACTCCAGACAGTGAGGGCACAATAAGGGAAAAGGCCAAAAACCGGAAAGAAGGGGGGGGGGGGGGGGGGGGGGGGGAGGAGGAAAAATTAAAAGAAGAGTAAGAAGAACCAGAACCCAAACTCCACCTTCTGCCCCCCAGACAAACGAGGGCAGGCAGAGCAGCCGGGGATGCTGACCCCCTCCCCGCGGAGGCCACGCAACGCGGATGGGAGTTTGCGCCCTCCAGCGCGGAGCTGCGGAGCCCCCGCACCTGCCGGGCCCTCGGAAGGGACGGGCCCCCCGCCGGGCGCTGCCTGCCGCGGGCCGCCCCCCGCTGCAGGCGGAGCCGCTCCGCCGCGCAGAGCGGCGCCCCCCCCCCCACCACCACCACCCCCCGCCCCGCACCCCGCGGGAGCGCAGCGCCCGCGGCCGGTCCCTGCGCGGTCGGTGGGGTTGCCATAGCGCGGGCTGCGCGGCTCGGGGGCGCTGCCCGGCGGCTGCGGGCGGAGCGGAGGGGGGGTTGGAACGGGGGGGCGGGCGGCAGCGGGCAGCGGCCGCTGCGCATCCCCGCGGCTGCGGCGGCGGCACGGGGGGTTCCGCGGGGCTCCGCGCACCGGGCCCCGCAGACACCGCGCGGTGGGAAGAGCGGGGCGAGTAATGAATTCCAGCAGAGAGCTGGAGAGGAAGCATTTTTCAGAGATCTGCCATATTTAACATTGACCACACTAAAGATGTTATTAGCGAAGGGGGGGTGGGGAGGGCAACGGGGGATGTGATAAGGGAAAATAGATAATGACACATAATCCAAACCAGAAGTTTGAAACCAAGTTACTTCGCAGAAAAGAGCCACAATCTCAACTTTTTTTTTTTTCTTTTTTCCTTCACCCCCCCCCCTTCTTTTTTATAGGCTGAGGCTGAAAGACAGGCAGATAAACTTGTTAAGGAAAGAAATATTCCTCTAGCAACCGGGTAAATAAAATAGCTGAAGAGAAACAGTGAAAGACATGGGGGTAGGGAAAGGCAAAGGACATACTACTATTTAGAAACCCCAAAGGAAATTGTAAAGTAGGAAATGAAAAGGAGGAGGAGAAACATTTCTGTTGTAAATTAGAGGGAATGAAGATTAGCGGGAGAAAAGGGGGAAATAGCTGCAGAAGGTCTAAAATAAAGCACCACTGAAGATTAGCCAATGTTTAAAATATCCCAACTGAGGAAAGAGAGTGGTGCGCTCATCCCTTCAGCATGGGTGTGTGAAAGGGAAATGAGTAGGGGTAATTACTAACATAGCACATGTCCGGAGGAACCAATCCAAAATAAGAGATAAATTTGGCTGGTGAAGACAGATAGGGAAAAGGCTGAAAGAAAACTTAGGAATACAGGGACCTGAGAGGAGAGGAAGAGAATTAGAGGAGGAGGAAGGCTCTAAGAGCGCAGGAAAACTTGGAGGACCAGCTGGATAGGGGGGAAACTGCTACGGCAGAGATGGGAAGAGAGAATGAAAGTGAGAGAGAGAAAGAGAATAGGAGAGATTAAGGAGAGCAAATAAACCTGGGAGAGGGAATTAGTTGGAGCGGATGGGAAGAAGGGAAGCAGGAACGGAAAACTAAGAGAGAGTGAAGGAGGGACAGAGGGAGGGATGTGGGGAGAAAAGGAAGGAGACAGAGGGAGGAGACAAGGACTGAAGTCTCCCAGCCCAGGGAAGGTGCAGCACTGAGTG
This sequence comes from Rissa tridactyla, assembly GCF_028500815.1. Classification (NCBI taxonomy): domain Eukaryota; kingdom Metazoa; phylum Chordata; class Aves; order Charadriiformes; family Laridae; genus Rissa; species Rissa tridactyla. The sequence continues at coordinate 33,908,582 of NC_071467.1, read as the reverse complement.
AGAGAGAGCTCACTCTGAGGGTTAGGTTAGATTTCCAGAGCTCTTAGAGCTCATCGACCAGCCCGCTGGAGTCACTATTCAACCCGAGTCCCAAACACACGCCTCACTAACTACTTTACAGCCACTTTCATTGATTTTCTTTATCAAATAAACATAATACCCGTTACAGCAACACTTCCTCTTCGCGCAGCCAGAATGCCACAAGCTCTGATTGCTGCATTTCTCCGGCTTGCAGTTCCCCACCCTCCACCCCTAAATAAATTGTGTTCTTTCACTTAAATGGTCAAATACATTATTGCTTGCAGAATTTTTCTGTAATCTGGAAGGCACACTACGAGCTAAGCAAATCGTTTAAATTATAAGGTAAATGGTCCCCATCACCGTGGCGTGAAGACACATTTTTTTCCCACATTTTCAGGGGTAGCTTATATATTTACATACTTATTTTCTGCTAATAAGTGGTAACTTAATTTAAAGGGCGATGCCAAAGTGAACGCTCCCACCTGAAAAATGCAGGAAAAAATTAACGCAACTTTCGTACTTGCACCTAAACTGTCACTTGATCTAAGCATTTCAGCCTCAAAATTCAATTTTATTTAAAAAATCCCCTAAAAGTAGCCCCCTTCAAAAGCTGTTTTTGAACCAGGCTCTTCCATATATGTCAAAGGGCTGTTGAATTATTCATTATTATAATTACTATCATCATTGTCATTATCCCTTTCCATGTGGAAATAATTTTATTATCGTAATTTGATATCTGAAGAATTTCCTGTTAGTCGTTTGATAATCATTTTTTTTCTACTGAAGAGAAAAGTTTTGTTTATAAATGAGAGAAAAATATTTTAAATGCTTTTATGTTTACTATAGATTTCCGTTTATCTAATCGATCGGAATGCCAATAAATCGATTAAAGGTTTAGTGTTTTACAAACAACCATTTTGTGCTTTTTGATTTTACGTTCAGAATGATTTTAATAAAGCTAATGCCTTCTCTGGGCGTTTGTTCACCCCAAACCTAATATTCCATCATTTCTATTATTTACAATTGCAATTTAAAGTGTTTCTAATGAGAAAAATAAACACAAATAAAAGAAGGAAATAATCTGATTAAATTACTTTGTGCCTGTGGTCAACATATTTAGGCAAAGCCCTTAAAAATCTTGGTGAATTATATGCGATCATACAGTGATTGCGGAATATTAAATTAAACTTAGATAAATCCGCATTGAAGGAGGCAGCACCCAATCCTGAATTTATTTCCCATTTTCTATAACAGCATCACTGCGCTCCTCTCTTTGCAATGACAATGTGCCAAATCTAGGCATTTTGAAAACATTTTCCATATGCTTTAACTGGAGACTGATAGACAAAGAAGAAAAGGAGATGGTCTTTTTTCTCTTGAGGTATATTTCCTTTAACTTTTCCTCCAACCTTTTCTGATCTTCTTCATTTTTAAACAAAAGTTTGAAAATCATTAGGACATTTTTTTTTCTTTTACGGGTTTTTTTTTCCTTATCGCGTAATCAATTCCTGAACTGTGGAGTTTCAGTTACGCTTTAATGCAGGACTATAGAGCTATCATTTCTATACCTTGGCGGACAACATTTTGGGGAGAAGGCATTGATTCATTTAGTTTTCGCTTGCTGCTTTTTGTAATTAAAGGTGGTTTTAATTATACTTTTTTGTAAGTCAGATCAGATGTGCTGCTTGCTTGCTGGAAGGGTTTTTTTTTCCTTTTAACGGTGCTTTTAATTTATGTGTAGTTTTTACGGATAACACAGAGGTGGTGGCTTTTATTTAGCTGTAAAATCCACACGTTTTCTTTGAAAACTTGGCTCCTTGGGCGAAAATAACTTTTCCTGGTTGCTTTATAATCGCTGTTTGTCGCAGAGGTAGTTTAGCATATTGTCTACACAACAAAGATTCCTGTTTTATTGGCAGTGTGGATTGTTGGATTTAGGTATAAATATTTCATAACTTTCCTCATTCTGCAGTAAGATCGGTAGTTTTATTGGCTTTTTCTCTCTTTTTGTCTGTCTTTCTACCAGAACCGCTTTATTTCTGAAGTCCCTTTTTGTCCTTTTCCAGGATAGAATGTAAAATTTTTCCCTTGGATATATCACTGCTGGAAATATGCTCTTGGGCTTTCTGGAGGGGATGGGGGGGGGGGGGGAAGAGAGCGGTGGTAAGCGGTCGTTTTCCTTGATTTGCATAAGAGCTAGTGAAGTGCCTGTGAAGTTGGTGAATTGCTATTGTTTGGGGCTAGTCCTGACTGTTTTTGTTTATAAACACTGGGGTGGTTGCCGGGAGGGGAGGGAGGTCAGAGCACTGTCAAAGCGCTGACCTCTGAAAGCCCAGAGGGCGCCTGGCTCCTTCACCCTCTCCTTTCTCTCTCTCCCTCTCCCTTTTTCTTTCCCTTCCCATCCAAGGCCAGGAGCTCAGGTTCAGGGCATTTAATCCCCGCGATCTGCCCAAGAAAGGAGCTGAAAAAGGGCTGTTAAGGCTCCGGAGGAAACGCCGGCAGCAGACTTAGACCTGGAAGGCTTTTATTTATAGTAACGTCCGGGTGCGCGTTTTTGTGCGACTCCAGCCAAAATAACAACAACAACAACAACAAAAAGCCAGTCGGGAACGGCACTATTTAGCTCAAAATCTTAGCGAGATGTCTATACGAGTCGACTGTGATTTTTCGCTTAGGTCATCGCTCGTTAGACGCACTTTCAGGAGGTGAATGCTAAATCTGGGGCAGTGACGGTAGAATTGAAACGCAATATGTTATTGTTGTTTTATTTCTTTTTTCGAACAAAACTTTCCAGGAATCAGATCGGGGATTTTTGTTTTCTTTCCCTCCCCCTTCTCCCTCCCTCCCCCCCCCCCAACCCTTTTTACTGTGTACTGGAATGTGTTTGATGGGGGGGGGGCGGGGGGAGAGCGCGTTGTAAATTAACAATAGATTTGTATACGTGATACCTGCAAAGAAAGAAATAATTAATAATAGCCAAACGCTTTGGGTTAGAGTCAATTTCATTCCGGAAAAAAAAAAAAAAAAAAAAAAAGGGGGAAAAAAAAAAAGTACAAGAGATTGCTATCAGGTTTAAGTATGTTTTGAAAAGAAGTTGCTGAGTTAAACAAAAATGTTAGTTAACACACTGCCTTTGTCAAATAGCCCCCGGGAGGAGAAGAGACAACAAAAAGGAGAGAGGGTGGGGGCTGGGGATCTGAAAGTGTCTGTAGCTCAGATAAAGGGTCTGTAACACTGAAATCTTGTAATACCTCGTTTCAAACTGAGCTCATCTATAGACTTAGGGAACGCAGTAAAAAGACGCGGATCCCCTTTCCCTTGGGTTGGGGTCTAGGGAGAGGAGAAGGTGGGGGAAGGGGACGTTTATTAGGGAATTATGTCGGTTTATTAAAAAGGGGAGCGGCTGTGGCTGTAATTATGCAGATCCTTGTGCCCCTGTGTGTCCACAGCGCAGATTTAGGGAGTGAAATGAGCTTGGCGGAGAGACGTGGTGTAACAGAGCCCGGTTTGGGCTGGGATTTCTTTGTCTATTAAAGAATGGTCAGTCTCGGGCTCTGGCCCCCACCAGATCCGTCTCGGCCAGGCCAATAAGTTTTCCTTGGGGCTGAGGCGGGAGGTGGTAGAGGACAGAAAAGGCTGAGGGTTTGGGGTTTTTTTAATTTTTTTTTCCCTTCCCTCTCTTTGAAATGTAACGTCACTATCAAGAGCTTTTTTTGGTTTCAACAGGAGGCTCGGGAAAAAAAAAAATAAAAAAAAAACCCAAATGTGTAACGGTGCCTGCAGGAGAAGTTCGGAGGAGGTGGGCGGGGGGTCCGCCGAGACCAGAGGAGAGGAGCTGAGAGGTTAGGCGAGAGTCCTCGGGGGCGATCAGCTGAGCGAGAGAGAGAGAGGGAGGAGAGAGGGGAGCGGGAGCGGGAGCAGCGGGAGCCGGGCCGGGCCGCGCCGCCGGGGAGCCCGCCCGCTGCCCCGCACCGCGGCCGCGCCGGCCCCGGCCCCGGGTCCTCCTCGGCTGCCTCCCCCAGCCCGCACCGCGCTCCGCTCTTATCACATCCCACAAACCTGCTGCTGCTGCTGCTGCTGTCTCCCGGAATTAACCTTCTTCGATTTTTTCCTAGCTACGTGGCGATCCCCGGGTTTCTTCTAAACTGTTAACATCCCGTAGTGCCTTTTTTTTTTTTTCCCCCTACACCCCCCACCCTCCCTCCCCGATAGCTACTATTTTTAGGGAGAGAAAAAGAGAGAGCGAGAGAAAGAGAGAGAGGAGATTTAGAACGTTAGGAAGGACAGTAAACAGTGGCAGAAGAAACCCTGAAAAATGTGGACTCTCCTCTCGCAATTCCTGCCTCTATCTCCCCCCCCTCTTTGTTCCTTTAGCTGTAACTCAAGAACACCATAAACCTATATCCCCCTCCAAGAAGAGAGAAAGAGAAAAAAATCTACAGCCAAAAAAGAATGACTTGACTGTTCTGACGTTTGGTGTTTTGACATTAATGACATTAATGATATTGATGTTTCACCAGGAAAAAAGCACTAGGAATAAAGGAGGTGGTGGGGGAGGTGCGGGGGGGACGACTTTAAAACTAAATTATCTTCGTTTCCTTATTCTTCTGTGACATTAAGTATACGTGTTTCTTCACTTGAATTTGAAATAGATGTATTGTTCTCAGGTGTTTCTTCATCACATTGTATTTAATTGTCTTCAGTCTTCGGAAATGTGTTACCATCCTTCAGGCATGCACTTGAATGGACAATGCATCCTTCTATCTCAGAGTCCCGTTTCGTCTACAATTTAAGCCTAAAAGCCCTCTTTCCATCATAGTCCTTCAATCTGATAACTGTAAACGGGTTTCAGAGATTTCATTTTCACTCTTTGTTTGCATTTTTTTTCCACCCTGTAAACAACGGTGCAGAATATCGCTAGTTTCCTTATTACCTTCATTGACAGGGAGCAGTGCCTGTGGAAACCTGCATACATATGCTGACATTTTTTTCATTGATGAGGTGGTGCAATGCTTAGGTGAGGTTTGAAAAAGGAATAAAGTTGCTCTCACGAACCCTCAAGTGCCCCTGACTTTTCCTTCAGTTCGAGTCTTGGAGATTTTCCTGAAGTTTGAAGTAAGGTTTCTCTGGACTGGGGTAGGGCTCCTTCTGTGTTCCCCACTTTATTGGCAGGCTCCGATTTTTGGAATAGCTGTACTTTCAGGCTGGCGATTTTTTTACTTGTCTTTTTTTTTCCTCCCCTTTCCTCCTTTTTTTTTTTTCCTTCTTTTTTTTTTTCCCCTCCAAAACTATCAAGACCTTCACTCTGACCTTAAACATCTGCTTTTAGCAACTCGGTTCCCTGACACTGGCCTGTGTTTCCTTAAGGGCAGCCTTAATTCATCATCAGGTGGGGATTTTCCTATTAGCGTTAGTTCCAGTACTTGCAAAATGTTCTCCTGGAGTAGAAGGTTTAGGGCCCAGAGAGGTGCAGATTTCTGCCATCCAGGTTTTTTTGCTGCCTTGTTGTTGTTGTGCGTGCGTGTTTTTAATGGAAGGTTGTGATAAAAACTTCCTGCTGGTTTTTGGTGTTTAAGGCCTAAGACAAGGTTTCGACACGTATCACTGGAATCATGAACTTCAAAGGCACGTCAGCTCTAAGGTTATGGTTCACCTGCGCAGGGTCCTTGGTACTGTAAATATCTCTTGCATGTAACTGTGACTTAGTGACCATTTCTGGTATACCCATTTCTGGCATAGCATTATCAAAAATCTGCACGTGTTCCTGCAGTGTATTCGGATGCTCTTTGAATAGTCATGTTTTTATCTTCAGTAGGGGGTATTTTAAAGTATGTCTATTCCTAGTTTTAGTTAATTATCTTTTAATGAAAGTGTCAGTCATATTCACATCTGCAGTATTAGGTTAAGATAATTAGATTTTCAAATGAGAAGCAATCTTCTTAAATCCCACACAGGAAAATATTTGTAGAAGATTCCGATTTATAATGACATCTGTACATTTTACCCTAGTTTTCATCATAATAATCCCCCCCCCAATGAAATGTGTCTGGCAAAATATAGTAGATAAAATATTAATAAAATATCAATACTTGTAGGGAAAGTGGAAGACGATGCATGTATATGGATGAAACCTGTATTGTATGCAAAGAGACTCTTTCCCTGGGCTGATATGTACTTCATTTTGATAAGGCTGTTTACAGTTGATATTGTATATTCTGGAAGGCTTTGCTTTTTACTTTGTTGATTTCTCCAAGCAATTACATGGCGGACACCAAATAAAGCGTGTTTGTGTTTTGTGTGACTGTGTGTATGTGGGGTGTATGTGCATATGTGTAAATACAATGCAGGATGTGAGTGTGCACGTGTGTGCGTGTGTGTATGTGTAAATAAATCCATCTTTATCTCTGTATGGGCAGTTATTCCGTATGTTGGATATATTCTCTTTCCATTCACAGAGGTGTCGTACATTCATTATCCCATTGCAAACATATATTTTTCATTAAATCCCCATTAAAAGAGAGCAAAGGGAAGAGAAAGACAGACAGACAGACGGACCGAAAGGAATATCTCCCTGATGGAATAGTTAATTTGGACCCATTTCTTTTAAGTTCCCGAACAGTTAAAAGAGCAAGTCTTGCCGCCCCCCCTCCTTCCTTCTTTTTTTTTTTCTTTTTTTTTTTTTTTTTTTTTAATTTTCCCTAGCCATCTACTTTGTGTGCCTGTGCGTGTGTGTCTGTGTTACTAATGAAGTTTGCAGACTCGTGTTTGTATCCATGAGCTCCTTTCTGCTGCCCCTTCTTCTTCTTCTTCTCTGGGCTGGCTCTGTGGCTCCCGCAGCCCCGCCGAGCCCCCGGCAGCCGCGGCAGCTCCGGCTTCCCCGGCTCCGGGGCTGCGCGTCATTTGCAGCCCGGAGAATGTTGATCACCTCACTAATTACACCTCTCCCTCTCCTCTTCCCTCTCCTCTCCCTCTCCCTCTCTCTCGCTCTCTCTCCTCTCTCTCTCTCCTCTCTCTCTCCCTCTCCCTCTCTCTCTCTCTCTCTCATTCCCAGAGTGCATATCGGGAATAGACACACAAAGACATGCGCACTCAACTTAATCAGCCATTTTTTTAAACAGGGCTAAAACGATAATAATTAGCAGAATAAAGACATATCGGATTTTCATTTCCTTTCCTCCTTTTCCCAACCCCTTCACAACCAAACAGCGAGACCGCGGTCGGCACATGCTTTAACAACTCCCGGACCCCAAAGGACCGCTCCATGCCCCCCACTTCTTGCTCAATCATTTTTATTTTCACCCAATAAAGTTGGAGGATTATTTTTTTTTATTATTTTTTTAATGAACCTTCTCTCGTTTACTTGGATGTGATCAGCTGTTAAGTAAATAAAGCAAAACAAAAAAAAGAGGCGAAGATCCAGTAGGAACTGCGAGGGGAAATGGAAAGTAAGTTTTTTCTTTAACTTTTATTGAGTAGTTTGTGTTAAATTTAGGTCGAGTATCGATTATCTTTCCAGGCTGATCTTGCACAATCTTTGATATTTCGCTCTCGCTCTCTCTCTCTCTCCCTCTCTCTGTGCCTCTTTCTCTCTCTCTCACATACACACACACACTCACATCCCCAGATCCCATGTATCTCTCCCCTCTCTCTCTCCCCCCTTTTTCTGCCTGTTTCCCCATTTTTAGGTACAGTATTTGCTCTCATTTGGGAAGGAGGGGCTGCTTTTTCTTTCTCCCTTCTTTCTTTCTCTCTCTCCCTTTCTCTTTTATTCCGGGGGTTACGTTTTGTTTGTGTATATTTTTTTTTGTTTTGGTTTGGGGCTGTGGGTTTGTTGTCTTTTTTTTTTTTTGCTTTCGGGCTGTAACTTTCGGATTAAGTGGAGGACCCTGCTCAGTTTGCAGAAGAGGTTCGGGGGGTGCCCCCCACTTTTTACTTCGCTCTTTTTTTTGTAGGGAGCTCGGGAAGGGGGGGAATACTGTCAGATTAGCAAAGACGTTACGGCTGTCAGAAGTCATCGCTCGCCAGCCCCTTCAGAGCTCGCACTCTTGTTTCGCAGCTCGGTCCCCCCAAAACTTTAAGGTGCTTTTGGAAGGCGCATTCCACTCTCCCACCCTCTTTCCCTCTCCTCCCCATCTCCACCCCCCTCGGCCTCCCAAACTTTCGCTTTCGGGCGGGGGGTGGGGTGGGGGGGGTGATGCCAGCAGGGCAATGGGGACCCTGACTGCGTGCGTGTGTACAGGAGAAGGTGCGGGGTGCTTTTTCCCCTCTCCCCCCTCCCGCCCCCCCCCCCCTTTCTTTTTTTGATTTTGCAGGTAGGTTTCTCAGGAGCAGGGGTGGCTCTGTCTGTCTGTCTGTCTGTGTGTGCGCAGGGAGATCGCGCTGCCGGCTGCCGTCTCTGGCAGCAGGAGGAAGAGGAGCCCGTTAGGAGCGCTCCCTGCCTCTCTGCCAGTTTCGCCGTGCGGCGGCGGGGAGGCGGCCCGGGCAGGGCGCGGAGCGGCGCGGAGCGGGCCCCGCCGGCGGGGATGCGCGGCTGCCGCTGCGGGCGGGCGGTTGCCGACCGGAGCCCCCGGCGTCCCCGCCGCTCCGTTCCGCGCCGCTCCGCGGCTCCTCGGGGGCTGCTTTCAGCGCAGCCTTTCGGAGATTTTTTGAAAAAGCGGGGCGGGGGGGGGCGGGGGGCGGTTGTTTTGCGGGACAGGCGTCTATTTATTTTTTTTTTATAACCGAGAACTGAGGTGTTTATGGAAAAAAAAAAAACACAAAAAAAAATCATCAAAAAAATGCTCATAAACAGCAGGAAGGCAGTTCGGTTCCTGCTCTGTCTCAGTGCTCGTGCCAGAATCAAGTGCATCCCTTCCCATCACGGCGGCTAATGGCAGACGCGTCCCTGCTTCCCCCCTTGCCTTACATGAAATTTCCTGCAAAAATGCTAATAAACTTTGCCCCCCCCCCCCCCATCCGATGCCAATTTACGGCGGTTCCCCTCCACTCCTCCCTTCCTGCATCTTCTTCCACCACCACCCCCGCCACACGCACCCCCAGCCTCCCCAGCAGTGGCAGCAGAAAATGCACGGGTTGGTATTTCTTTTGTTACCTGCGAGCCGGGCGGCCGGGGGTCTCTCATCGGCTGCTTAGGGCACTGGGTCCAACCGAGAGAGGAGCCACATCAGTCGGGTTCAGCCTGTTTCACCTCAGCGCCGTCCCGAGGAGGCTTTAGCCACCATTCAATAACACACCCTCCTCCTCCTCCTCTTCCTCCTTAGGTACCAAGGCTGAGATCGCAAACATAACACCCCCCTCCCCACCAAAAAAAAAAAAAAAAAAAAAAAAAAAAAAAAAAAAAACCAACCAAAAGACAACTTGCCAGGCTGAAGATGGTGGATTTACATTAAGCCAGACACAGGCAGGTTCACCTAGGAAGTCTGACCATCCCGTTTTCTGACAGTTGCATTTCCTCGGCTCCATTCCGTCCTCCTCTCTTTTTTTTTTTTTTAAATTTTCTTTTTATTAGCCTTGTTCCGTTTTTAATCAAGGATTATGTAGTTGGCAGGAGGAGGTCGAGAAAGAGAGTGGAAAGAGAGGGCTCGAGTGCTTTTGGGGTGGTTGCTGTGAGGGTTGTTTTTTTTTTTTTTTTTGATGGTGTATTTTTTTTTTTCCAATTGTGTTTCCCCTGGATTTGCAGTGGCTCGATCCTTAGGAGCGGTGGTGGAGTGTTTAAAAAGATCATATGTAGCATTATATTTTTAGTTTGGTGGTGGATGGATGGAAGAGGTAGCGAGAAGCCTTTGCAGCCCTGCCTGTTGTTGGTTAGATTGAGGCAGAGACTTGGCTGCGATTGGGACGCGACTGTGACATGGGCATCGATCGCTTCCATTGAGAGCAATGCAAAAACACAGCCTGGGTATGTAACACTCTCAGTGCCATCAACACTTGTTTTACTTTATATTTACTGGCAAAACTGACAGGACGATCCGGAGTGCTTTTCTTTGAAATAAGGAATACAAACATTTGGACGGGAAGGTGCACAAAGAAGATTGTGGAAATAAACGGGGGGTTGAAGGTTGGGGTGTGTGTGTGGGGGAAGAGCCTTAATCATCATTGCTCCACTTCCTATTCAACCGACTGTATTTAAGGAGTTTCTCTCTTTTCTGGGCTGGGGGATCCTACTAAACTGGTTGGAATGAAAAAAATCAGACAATCAACCTTGAGGGAATATCTGCTAGTTTTCAGGGTTTGCGGTTTCAGCCGGTAGGAAGGCACACAAAATAAAAGATGGCTAGCCAGCTGTTTTAACCTCTTGCACCTGGCTCCAGAGCTGGGGCTCACCAGGATTATTCAGTTATTCGTGCTATCTGTGCTTGAATATTTATAGTGTACAATCTAGAGATCCACAGAGTGCATTGTAGCATCTCTTTATCCTTTAGTCGTGGGCTTTTTGGACTTCGTCAACATAAACATGTATTCAATAGTTTTCATTTTTATGATAATGAACATAGAGGGTCAATGAAATATAGAGGGAAAAGTCATAAATCTGCAAAAGTGAAACCTACCCAAGGAACAAAGAAAGGTCAGGTAAACCATCTGTGTAAGTCACAGTAATAGTACCTGCTGTTTGGTTTATGCAGTGATACTGCTTTATTATTCTCTAAAATGAAACTTATCCGCTAGATCAAGTTAAAACTAAAGGAAAGCTGTGGAGATGATAAATGGCATTGCGTGCGTCTTTCAGAACAGGGAGACGGTTTTGTTCCTCGATTTTTGAGTAGTTTAGGTTTATTTGTGAAGATGGTGCACCAGCAAAGGACATATAAAAGGGGCCGAGAAAAATCACTGTTTAATATTGCAGAATTTACTGCTTCCATTCTGACCATGAGCCTAAATTTACACAATGAAATTTGATTATCTCTAATAACAATATTAGATCCTGCACTGGATGGATGAGAATTGAGGTGGTTTTGTTGATTGCAAGGGTTTAATGTTGCATTTCAGAATCTGATGTGGTTTAGCCTCCCTTCCATTAACTGGAAAACCCCTGAGGTTTTACAATTATTTCTTAAAGATAATACATTTAAGATTGCATTGGTAGGCTGAAGAAAAGTCATAAAGGCAAGAAGGGAAGCCCTTAATAACTCTTGAGATTCAGACATGTTCAGCAGTTAGATTGGCTCTGACTTCACCAAGGGTCGACAATGTGTCATTTCCATGAAGCCAAATTGCCCTCTGCCTATATGATATTAATGTGCAAATCAATATTTCAGGGATTAAATTTCCCTTCTTCATTTTTTATGGTTTCTACCTCAATAAGTCTCAAGTCTATTAGAAGAGGCTGGATGATTTAAAATCTTTCACTGCAGAATGGCTTGTCGTAGCCTTGTTTCACAGACCGTTTTTGGATTTTCGTTATAAAAGACTAAAGGCATTCCAGAGAAGTTGATAGTCAATATAGGGACATGCTCACTATTGTAAAGCCCTTGTTCGATTAAGAGCTAAAAAGGTATTGAAAATATAATATATATGTTTATATAATATATATACATTCTACTGCTTTAAAAATATTGTGTTAATCACCTATTGATTTATTTCAAAATCAATTGAAGCTCCTTTCTTATTAGTGATTTGTTCAGCATTCTTCAGCCTTGTTGTTAATTTTCTTAAACAGCATGCATGAATTAATCTGCTGGTAGAATGCGTTTTGGTTTTCCTTTATTTAAACCCAGGCATTTTTACCTATTTAAGCTAAGTGGTGCGAACAGTTTGGTATTGTGGGGAGAGCCAGGGCACTCTTTTCTGCACATCCGATTCAGCATTGTTTTAATGAAGCTAAGGGGCGTTCTGTAAATATTTTATGATTTCTGCTCAGATGCTTATCAGCAATGTTTATTAAGAGTTGCCATTGAATATTCAGGATCAGTTAAAAATTAAAATCGAGCTATCTGATCTGGAAGGAAACAATACATGACAGAAAATTTAGGTCAAAATATGAGGTTGTGACTTTATCACATAATCTTGGGAAGGCCCTACTGTCTATCATTTAGTGTTGTTTTATAGTCTTAGACCATCTGGACCAAGTTCCGCACAGCTGCATGAATTTCATATGTGATAGAACATTTTTTCCATTCAGTGTGAAATGTTCCTTCCTAAAAACGTACACCAGACTCGCTTAATTTAGTCTGCTAAAAGAAATGCACATGAAAAAGGACAAAAGGCTCTTTAATCTCTGCAAGCTGTTTGTTTTTCTTCAAGATTCCTGTCTGTTTGGGTTTGAAAAGTCATGTTTACTGAGCAGATGATTCTGAGGTGTGACATTAAAATAATATATGATTTTTGTGCTAGTTTCTGCTCTCCTAGTTAATTTGCAGAACTACTTTTTATGCCTGTCAAAACACAGAGTTAATCTATTCTTATTTACAATTAATCTCAATAAAATTAATCTTAACTATGCCTTAGTCAGTAGCTTAAAATATCTAATTATATTCAATTAACTGCTGTCATAGTAATTAACACTGCTTAATTGCCTCTGCATATATTTATGTAAAGCTCATTAGTTACTGCTTGCTCTTTTTTCCTTTTCTCATTCCCATTTTTGTGGCTCTGAGAGCACTGACGTAAAACCCAGTTTAGTTTTTGACAATTCGGGTCTTGAAGGACCTGTGACAATGGCAATACGTGTGTTCTTAACCTGTTCTGTGGGTAAATATTTGTGTTTTCGTATGCAAAAAGGGTAGCAGAGCTGGGTCTCTAAAAGAACTTCCAGTCCAGCTTCCCCCCCCCCCCCCCTCGCCCCTTTCTCCTACCCCAGCACATACAAAAATGTTTTCTAGCCTTGTTGATAGAAATATGAGAAGCCAGGTTAAGCTTTGTGTTTATAAATGAAGAGCTTTTCTGCATCTGCCTTGGGGCTGTACCCAGAAGGCAGAGCTTTGCTGCTCCAAATTCATTCAAAGGGTTAAAGACTTGGCCAAGGTTCAAACTGAGAAGCGCCCAGGGAAAGTGCATGTGAATATGTACAAGTTTCATGTAATTAGTGCTTAATTATATTAACATATGCAAATTGTCAACTTAGGAGCTTGTTGAGCTGGCAAAGATCAGCCAGGCACAATTGCTGTATTGTTCTGAAACAATAATGGATTTCAAGTTGGATTGTGAAAACACATAACTAGCTATCTAATTTAACTCATACCATGGTGAAATTTCATTAGTCTCCATGGAGACTGGTTTAATTGTGCTGACTAATGTTCTGGGCTGCAGAATGTCCTAAAAAGAAAGCGTTGTTTGCCTAATCCACCTTACAATGACACTTGTTTGTACATGTTTCCCTTGTGTGAGAATTTGCATATGCAAATAAATAGTTTCTCTGCCCCATTTGTCATGGCTGTTCATTACCCATGAAGAGGACATTGTTACTAGGCTGTTACTGAGTCTCCCAAGACAGGATAGTGTCAACCAGTCCAGCCACATTCTTTCATAATTTGTTTCTGATTAATAGACCAGAGTGAGGCTCATTCTATTCAGGCCTCTGCAAAGGGAAGGTCAGTTCTGTCACTGAAAAGAGTTTCCGCAGCAACTGAAGTTTTTTCTCTCCCTTCCCCTCCCCCCCCCCCCCGCTTCTTGCTTTGGCTAAAATAATCATATTTAAAATAATGTATTCTTGCTCTAAGGAATACCTCCACTAATAATCTCTAGTTTCCTAAAGCGAAAGATAGGAAAATAAAGGAGATTCTGGTATTGGAATATTAATCCTGTTTTTGACAGAAAGGTAAACTGATATAATTGCTTTTCAGTCGAAGGAATGGGGGTTTATACAAGTGTGAAAGCATCGGAAAAGGATTAGCATTTTTTTGCATAATGAAAAGCTCTGTTGAATAGGGCACTGAATGGTTGACTGAATGACTGAGATGAAAGGAAGATGAAAATGCAGGCTCCTCTTTCTTTATGCCTATGTTCAGCTCTCCCTAAAGTTATGTTTGTCCAAGACTTGAGAAAACAAGCAGAAGCTCAGATTTCAGCAACTTGCTAAGATGCCCCGCGTTTCCATCATCATGTGAAGTAATATGTGCGAGAGTAGTGCAGCGAGAGGATGAGAAACACAGGTTTGTATGGAGGGGAGCTCCAGGAACATGACAGGCAAACCAAATATTGACTATTGGGGATCGAGGATTCCCAGCACTTTGCTTGGGGGAAAGAAAGAGGGAGGAGGGGGGCCGGCAGGGAGGGAAGGAGCTATTTTAAAAGTTGCCAATGGAAATTATGCATCGACGCATAATAATCTAATAAAGTTTGGTATTCAAGGAAGCGGGGTCTAGTCAATATCTGTTTTAATTATTAAACTATTCCTCTTTTGGAAAAAGTTATGAATTCTGACTCAGTGCTAAGTGTTTAAGTGGTATAGAAGCCTTGCTGGGGAAAAAATTACTCTCTTCGCTCGGCTTTGAAAATAGAGAAAGCTTACCGAAATAGAAATTGATATATGCACATAAGGAGCGGGGTTTTCGGCGTGACTGCGTCTGCGTACTCAGGTTGTTTAAAACATTTGGATTCCGGTAGATTCAGGTGGCAAGAAGGGCCCCGGCCTCCTGCAATCAGTGCTAGCCCTCCCTGACTTCAACCGGCGCAGGATCAGGCCCCCAGACAGGGCTGCAACTGGTTAGCTGTTGACAATGTGATCAGTGCTTCTAATTATGTTCTCTCAACAGTAATTAGGGCAGTTAAAATACCATAAGTGTTGAGCCACTTTTGAAAGTGGGAAGTGGTTCTTTTGTACGTATGTAAATCAAATGCAGTGTGAATAATTATTTGTATGTATGCATATTAAATAGGCTCTCTTTTTTTTTTCAGGTCAACATAATTACCGATTTAGAGCTACTGTGGAAAACTGTTGGTAGTTAGACGAAATATTAACTTGTTTGGGGGCTTTTTGGTTTTTTTAGTTTGCAGAACATTTATTTGTAAATGTTTGTTAGTTCAGCATTGGGCTTGATTTGATAATATTTGAACAGTTAGAGATGCCTCTAAGAAATTAGGATTATTTATGCATAAATGAAGTAAAACTCTAAATGCAGAAAGTGCTCAGTAAGAATAAAGTCACAAAAATTCGCTCTTTTAAGATGAAGTCAAAGACCTTCTATGGAGTTTGGGAATGTTTTACTGCTAACTTTATGAAATTCCTTTAAAACTTCTTTTAAAGGAGCATGCTTAGGGGATATTCTTTCATTCTG
Source organism: Rissa tridactyla (assembly GCF_028500815.1). NCBI lineage: Eukaryota > Metazoa > Chordata > Aves > Charadriiformes > Laridae > Rissa > Rissa tridactyla. The sequence goes on along the minus strand of NC_071467.1, from coordinate 33,893,349 downwards.
GGAACAGCTTATTAGTGTATTTCCATAAGAAAAATGTGTTAATTTAAAAAATAAATTCATTTATATTTTAAAATATTGTTAACCAAGCACCATGTGTTGTCTCTGGCAAAGTTCCAGCCACTGTGGAACTGGATAACACATGGGTTAATAATAACTTATGTGATGTCTGCATTCTTACTGAATGGGCAGAAACCCAGCACACTGAGATACTGGGATTCAAGATTTTACAGAATAAGATGTAATGCGGAATACGTCTATGTGAACAGATGCGCAGACAGAAAAAACTAAAAGACGCGTATTGGTCGCTTTTACCTAGTAGGTAAAACAAACCTAGTAGGTTCTCTGTGGTTGCTGTTCAGATTTGGTGGTGTGTTTGAAAGGGGTAGTAAACACATTTACTGACAGCGGGATTCAGCAGACCTGGAGAGATAAACTTGTTTTGCATAAATAAGGGCAGCAGGTTTAGCCTTTAACACGTATTACTCTATTCCTTCTTTAGTAGCCGCTCTATAGCACTTTTATACCAGTATTTTCATTACTGCTGCAGTTTTTGCGGAGTTCCAAACAAAGGTCGAAAAGTTTGTACCAGACTGAAATATGTCAGTGCTGTTGAGGAATGACTCTTTCTGCTTAAACAAAATATTCTGAGGAATGGTTTAACAAAGTTATATGATAAAAATACAAGTTTGCCATATTAAAATGCTCTTTTATATCTTCACATTACTCAGAATCAGCATTCAATTAAAAAAAAAAAAAGAGATTTAGAGAGGTAATTTGTCCAAATTATATTTTATTTGCATTTGGTACTTTTGAGAACAAATTTAAAGATGCCCAGAAACTGCGATCTCTTTACAGACAAATCTAGGAGACTTTTAGCATTCACAGTGATCTGATAGGCTGTACCAGCTCCTAAGAAGGTGTTACAGACCTTCAGGTCAATAGTTCACAAACTAAAGGCCTTATGTACATGATAGACCATGGCGACTCTGAAAACAAACATTTACCGTATAGGCTGCATCGGTGTCTGCAGAACAAGTGATGCACACCCTAGATGTACATCTAAAACTGTATTTAAATAGAGAAACATTCTGCTTCTGAAACAAAGGAATCCTTACAAAATGCCTGTGTTGATGCAAGCCTAGGACACGTAAACCCAAAAGAACCGGGTTCTTCTATTTCACCTTAAATTAACAATAACTCCTCTGAAATCAGAGGAGTAATATGGGTGTAAAACTGGCAAGACATACAGTTTTAATATTAGTAGAAAAAGAATCAGGCCTTTAGTTACCGGTTGACAATAATCCCATAAAATCAAATTTAAAAGGTTTCATCTCCTCTTTTTGCACTACCATTTGCATTCTTTAAGGATGGTGCGCGTAGTGCAGAAGGCACCGGAGGGTCTGTAAGAAAGAGGTTTTCCAGAGAGGCTGATGGGGATCAATTCTGTTTCTTTGACCAGGTAATAGCAGAGCTGAGGGTCTGGGAGCGGCGGCTGCTGAAGGTTTGCTCCTCCCTGTTTTGACACTGAGGCTGCCTTATAAATTCACCTAATCTGAGATGACAAGGCACCTGTCACTGGTAGTGCTCCTGCGTTTGGGGCACCAATGGAAACCTGGAGTAATCCCAGTTATTTCCACACTTGTTCCAGAAGATGGTAGTGTAGCAGATCAGAATAATCTCTTTTTGAAGAACAACAAAAACATACCTTGCTGCTTTCCCTTCACTTGTTGGGGAAGATCCTTGGATTTTTGGTATTCTGAGGGCCAGAGCTTTCGTAAGTTGAGAGGGGGGAAAAAAAAATATCCTTGGATTTGCCAAGTGTTACATGACGGTTTCAAATGCAGGTGGTTTTCCTGCATTTGTATGAGAAACCTCCTGTGTAAGAAACCATGGCTCTCCACCTTCAAATAAGAGTTTCTCCTTGTTTAATACCGAACACTTCACATGACTTCCTTACTCCAGAAAATAAGTGAAAAGTAGCTTCTTAAACAGGGAACTTATTCCTGTGGGTTTCACTCTGGTCCTTTCCTATTTTTTTATATTGAAATATGGTTATTGATTTTGTTTACAGCACCGAGGGTTTAAATTAAAGAAAATGTAACATTTCTCAAATAAATGATTTAGCTATATGGCAAATGTCACCCCTCAATCCCTCAGTTCTGTTGAGTTTTATGAACCGCTCACCAAAAAAAAAAAAAAAAAAAAAAATCCCTTTCTTTGCCATTGCAGCACAGCTGTGTCTGGGGTGGGAAGTGTCCCCCCCGTGTAAAAGCCACCAGGAGCCACCCCGCTGCAGCACCGCAATCTGCTTCGGGACTTTTTCCAGCAGCAGCGACCCATCGCTGTAGGGAGGCAAAAGGCGATTTCTCACTGGGTCGCCAGCCAGTGCGCCGGGAGAGGCATTTCGGCTCCAGTGAAAAGCATCACTGGGAGTTTTACGTCCCAACTGGTCTGGCCCGTGGGTTTCTCTCTCGCTTGACGGCTGGTTTCCCCAGCGCTGCTGCACTTCCCAGTTTTGACCGAGGGCCTGGTCCAAAGTCCAGCGCCGCCTCATCCATTCCCTCCCCCCACCTCCTCTCCCCCCCGCCCCCTCCGGGTTTGGATCAGGCCCTTGCAAAGGACACTGCCATCTACTGAGGCACCCGCCGCAATTAAAACAGCGGCGGGGCAGCGCTGCCGACAGCCCCCGGTCCCGGTCCCGGCCCCAGCCCTGCGGCGGGGAGCGCTCCCTGAAATCCCAGGGGCAGAGCGGTGCTGTCACAACTTCCCCCCCTTCCCCCCCTCCCCGAGTGGATGGAAAAGCAACAAGAGACAATGGAGTCAAAGAAAAAAAGCTAGTATTTAAATATAGCAGAAACTGGGAGGCTGACAATAACTCAGCTACTACAGAGTCAATTCAGCCATCTGGAGACTGTGACACGTCCAAAAAAGGGAGGGAGGGGGGTGGCGGGTGAGGGGGGGAGAGACCTTAAAAATGAAGGATTTTCATTGCATGTTGAAATGTATTCTCCACGCAAGCTGCGGCTTTAATGTTGAACGGCAATAGGTCTCTGAGTGGTTTTGTGCATCAAAGACGTACGCACCGGAACACCTAGCGCCTTGCCACAGTTGGATGTTAATGTTTCTGGACCAGAGCTGTTTGGCCCAGCGCTGAGTTTATTGGTTGATATCAGTTTGTTTCTCAACGTGATCATTATTTAAAAAACAGGTTTTTTGAGGCTGTTTGAATTTTTTAAATACGTACAATGGCAGTGATTTATAAGCATTCCTGGTTTCAGCTGTAGCTGTACAGAAGGGTTGAATTTGCTCTCAGCATATTTTTTACATGATTTTAATAATTGGAGGCAAATATATTAGAAATCTTTTAGGTTCGTTTAAAAATCTATGCAATTTAAACAAACGCTGAATTGTGTAATGGTTTGTCTGGGAATTACTTAGTCTGCACAGCGTAATAATATTTTATTAGCTGTCATTTGTTTTCTAGGAAGAAAATGGTGATTTTTATGTTGTGTGTTACATGAAAACTTGGCACTGAAACAGGACAGTCCCTGAACGTGAATTTCTAAGAAGGTGGGACAGTAGTTGCCCAAAAGGCGAAGACTTGAGAAAAATTGGGGTGGGTCATTTCTTTCCCGAAACGAAGCAGGGTACAGATTAGGAGCCATTAAGGTTTGCCAGGAGTTGCTGGTCATAGAAGCCTGTTTAAGTGCTCACTGTCAACAAGGAAATCATGGGCAGCACTTAAAGTGGCTCACCTCTGATTTATTCATAAACCTCACACGAGCACTTGGCTTTGTTCTTGCTCTGGTAAGGGGGAACTGATGCCAATAAGAACAGGAATAAAGAGCTTCTTGCATGGTCCAAAAGTGAATAGCACTTTATCTCAAAGCATGACCTCCATTCCCAAGATCTGTTGTGTTACAGTTGACTCCGCTAGATGTGTATTCTCAGATGAATTGCTAGAAGAGGTTACAACAAATATATACTTTGTAAACCCTCTAGATGTAACAAGAACTGTGTGACTGGAACTTAGGTTCTAACTTGACAGAAAGGTTGCGGTATTCACAGTGAACTGAGAGATTTCCGTTTCAGACAGCGCTTTATGCTGGTGTTTTTAATGTGAGTCAGAAAACAGTATGATTACGTGGCTGCGATTCAAGCGAAAATTTTATATTCTTTGAGGGATTCATTTGAGAAATGTATTTTGATAAAAGCAGACACACAGAGACACGAAGTAGTCCAGCAATCAAAAAAAAAATGGAAAAGAAAAAAAGTTGACTTCATTTTTAGGCATATTTGATTGCTGCTGCTTTATTTTTGTTTCTCTAAAAAAGGCAAAGTAGTGCTCCCAGTCCGCGATGGGGGAAGGGACCTTTCGAAGACGGTCAACTGCCATGTTTGCACTGGGGCAGAGGTTGAGTACAGTTACTTAAATCCCCAGAGAAACATTTAGTTAACGCTAGTCTCTTTCTGATCCCCTCTGAGTCTGGTTTTCTTTTCTGCTTTTTAATGAAGTTTGTTTGTTGCTGTGTTTCAGTTATGTTTTTTAAACTGACTTGCATTTTCACAACAGATTTGACCAAAAGAGTCATAATGGAAGACAGTGATGAGAGTTAATGATACGTCTTTGATAAAGCAGTCCTCGTGTGCAATCTGATCACAGCCATCAGCTCATTTGTCATGGCTGAAGTGAAAATGTCAGGACCAATGAGTGTATCAGTGCTGAAGGGGGCGAAAGGGCTTTTGGAGACACTTTTGTGCTGGGAGTGGGCCATAGCTTAGATGCAGCTCTGGGGAAATACTGGGATTAGCCAACTCTGTGCACAAATCCCTAGCATAACAGAATTAGTTGGGAAAATGAGGTTTGTTAGGAAAAAAAAGAATCTGTAGAACTGCTCTAGGCTGCAGCCCAGGAACTATGCAAAACAGTAAGGCATTTTATTAAAATAATTTTAGCAATGTGAACGTACATACATTCCAACAAAAATCGCAATTGGTAGCCAACATTATAACAAACCCCATCTTAATGCATTTTGCATATGTACGTGGGTTTGCTTCTACAAAAAAAAAAATAGAAAGAAAGAAAGAAAGAAAGGAAAAAGTACATTTAAAATAAAGACGGTCTCCGCAAAAAGACTGTTTTCTGAATTTGACACAGTGGCAATTAATACAACATATTTAAATACCGACTGATGCTGATGATCTTTTTGCATGGGTTAATTCAAATAGCAGCCAAGGGCAGTCCCCCTGCTGCAGACACTTCTTTACTCAGGAGGTGTAATTCATACTATAGGAACGCACTGATTGCCAGACTGGGACTCTGGTGTGGCTAGCCTCTTCTCTCTTTGGCTGGTCTGTACAAGGTGCTTCTGAAGAATATCACAGTAGGCAGATGTAGGAAAACCTATTGTATACGGCTGCCTTGCCATGATTGCAAATGCAAATTTTTTAGACCTCTGAAGAGCAAGGTTTAACATCCCTTATTTTATTTTTTTCCCTGCATTTATTACAATAACTCTGGATACTTTTGGAAGCCAGCTTCTGTTCTGTTTTTTAACGTTGGTAAATTCATGATCTCAATGGTATCCCGCAGCAATGAGTCCTACTGTCTCTAACCCCTTTGCTCCTCTCATCATCAGGTTTTAATTTGTCACAGCTTAGCTTTCTTGGAAACCTGCTACTTGTCTTTTGGTAAGCCTCGTCTCGCTTCCTGTTACATACCTAGGAAGAGCAGGGTGCTTTTGCCACTACCTCGTCCATAAAAGTGCTGAAGAAATCTTGATTTCTTCGAGGTAGGGATCCTGCTTGCCAGACCTGCTCAGCTGCAGTGGAACTGCGTAAGTGATTAACCAGGTAACCCCATCACCTGCGCTGTGCCAGCCCAAGAGGAGTGAGCGGGAGTGAGTTATTCCATCTCCAGTGCGTGGAGCGGTTACTGAGGAATTGTCCGAATACTAGACACGTATAGATAATTGTCTGGCTGGCCATGCCAGTTAATAATGACTGTTTGCCTGTGGAAGGGATATTTACCTGTTTTCCTGTACTTCCCGTGTGTTTGATAGTGCAGAATTGGGGGTGTTTTGGCTTCATAGATGCGTGCCGAGGGGGTTCAGCAGGCTGCCGGCGCTGGGCTGGGAGCAGTCTTTCCTTTGTCTGGTGTTGCTATTAGAGGTGCTGCTGCAAGTTTATCATCTTTCCTTCGGATTTAATGGAAGGCTGAGAGGAGAATTAAGTTTGGTACCGGCTCCATTGTATCGCCGATCCGGGAGCTGCCACCATTACACGAGGCCTTCGAAACAGAGCAGAGCGTGGCGGAGGACGGCACCGTCCCTCACTGTGCTCCGGTTATTAGCGTGTCTGTGTCGCTACCGTGCCGTTGCACAGCGGTCGTCTGTGGTGGAAGGCTCTCGCTTCCTTTATTCTTTCCCAAAACTTGGGCATAAGTTTGGGAGCGGGCAGGACTAGCGCGTGTGTTGACGGGCGGGGGTGGAGAGCAGGGGATGTGTGGCAGAGCCTCAGGCTGTGGCTCAGATACCAGGTAATCGCCTCTGGTAAGCCTGGGCTTCCTCACAGCGGGCTTGCAGCTAGCATGTGAAACTCCCTTTTGTGGCCACGGGCTTCAGGCTCCTGGTCCTTCTGGGCCTTCTCGTGCTATGAACATGGCCACAGGGACTAAAGATACCAGGTAACCTCGAGTCTGGCATAGAAATGTGTAATAAAGCTGCAGCCACTAGCCTTTAAACTCCAAACACTTCTCTGTTTATGCCTGTCAGTGTGAGTGGCAGCAGCAAAGTAATTTATTTAATCTAACTAGTACTTATCTTTGTTAGGAGTCGTCTGCAGATTTCTTCCATTTCATGTACAGTGAATTGTCCTCTTTCAGATAATGTGCTTGTACAACCTTTTTTTTTTGTTTAATTCTATTGATTTACAGTATTGAAGTGAAATATCTGATACCTGTTTCCTGCACTTTGACTGTACGTAGTCAAAGAAGCTGGTGAGATTCTTCCCTCCCTTCCACAAGCCCTTTAGCTGTTTTAAATGTATAATTATCATTGCATGTCATTTGATAGCTGCACTAATTGCTGCCAACCATTGTCTGTTTGCACTTAATGCTGAAACCTGATCAACATCCTGCTTTGGTTGATGTTTGGTGGTAAACTTTAATTAACTCTTATTGCATTGAAGAAGAGCTCAGTCTCTGTGCTAACTAATCATTTACCTTCATTATGTCCTGACAGCTCCACTTGTTCCTGGTACTAATAGATACACCAGTCAGTAAATAAACCTGCAAACCTTCATGCCTTGAAGTTGTTCCACATTGATATTTTGTTGCTTAAAGTATAATGGGGTAAAGATAATTATTTCAGTTAGTTTTGTATCTCTCTCTGCTTTTCCAGACACCAATCTCAGATTGCCTTTTTCATGCCAGACAATATCATTTTAATAGTAACTGTAGATTTAAGATAACATTATTCCTTCAGCATGGTTCCTATATACATGCATCTTTTGAATCAATACAATTAAGCTTGTCTCCTGTTGGAATTCTTGTAATTATTTTTCCTGAAATACTTTTCCTGTAATGATATTGAAGTTAAAGTAATCAGGTTACTGGCAGATCATGTAAAATTCAACTCAAAATTGCTGGCTGCTTGATTTTAATTTGTCTGACATCAAGTTTGTTTGAAAAGGGATAATATGTGGTTAAACCAAGGAGCTTATAATTATGGTTGACATTTGTTTGTTTATAATGAAATCTAATTAAAGTTCATACATTTTAAAACACAAAAGTTAATTACTGAATTGCTCACTTCACTTATGCACAGCAGTCAAATTAACTTGCAGAGCAAAAAAATGACAAAAGACTATGCATAATAAAAACAAAATGCCCAGCTGATCTTGGCAATACAAAACAAATTTGCCATGATGATATTCTAGAAAAAGCAAATGCTTTATTAATAACTAAACTGTTTAAAAAACATCTGCATTTTCACTGACCAGGCTGATTTTAATACAGAGTAATATTTAAATGTTTAACATGACTTATAATACCCACAGCTTTTTTTTTTTTTCAGATGCATAATTGGAAGAGTCTTGTACTCTTGTAAGTGTGCTGAAAAGCACGATCCTTTATTTTTTGTTTTCATCAAAGCTCTTTCTGAAGTCATACGCAGTTGCAGTATCTCCCCGAGAACTGGAATGTTTGCTCGAGTACCTGTCTTGTGCTAAGTTTTAGAGAGATAATTGCAGCAGGTTTAGCATGCAAGCAAATTAGTATTAGGCAAACAAAAAAAAGTACTGTACTGTTTCTTTCACAGTTGGTTTTGAGACAACGAAGAGGTTAGGTGAATATTATAGAGCCACTTGGATTCTCTAGTCGTTGTTTGTTAGTTTTGCAATTCAGTCTTACCTTCCGAGTGTGCTGACAGAGAATACATCCATACTTTAGTAGAATCACAAAGTTTGTGATAATTTGCGCTTTCAAAGATTATACTACTCTATTTTACATCATTAATGTATTTTTAGTAGACTTACTTACATTAATATTGCATTTTTGTTAAATTGGGTTTAAGTTTAATGAAGAAAACCCTACTTTTCTGTATTTTTTTCTTGAAAGCTGTGGATGCAAACGATCTCTTTCACATTGTTTGAGAACAGGTGACAGATCCAGGCAGGGTGATTTTTAGTGAAGACAATTAGGATTAATTTTCTAGCTGCTTCTATTTAATTTACTTCCATGTGAGTTTAAAACAACATCTAATGTAAACTAACTTTGGTCAGAGTTAAAGAGATTAAGTGGTGAAAGCTTTACAGATTGGGAGTATCGACATATGAATAAACACAGTAAATATGATTTATTAATTCCTAAAATGATTGATGCAGCGAATTTCTTTAAAGGAAAAAGGAATATGGATTCAATAGCTAAGCTTTATATTTAGTGGGATTATTAACTTGAACTTCCAAATTTAATAGGGATTTTGGGGGTGAAAAGGGAAAGCATGGGGGCTCTTTTCGTTAATGGCATGCTTGCAAAATTGACTGTAATTTACATAACCTTTCATAGTGTATATTGTGTGTGTTATAATACAGGATCTGATTGATTTGTAGATTAATATTTATTTAGTAAAAGAAAATCAAAGGGATTAAGCAGTCATCGTTTTAACTCTAATCCTACTTTGCATAGATGAGACAAAGGGAGGTGATTAATGCTCTAATGTTCACTGGGTCACTATCATTCAGATGCACCTTTCTCCAAAAAGAAAGAAAGGGGAAAAGTTGGTGCCTCCTCATACTATTGGCAAACAAGAGTTTTCCAGCAATACTTTAACTGATTAGGCCATTCTTCATCACTAATGAAGTAATCACTACAGACCCTCAGTGTCAGGTGGAGTAGCAGAAATATGGTATGAAAGCGAGAATTAGAAGGATAATTACAGTTCATGTTCTTGTCTCACACCAACGTGCGCTATTAATGTTCAGTTAGAACAAATACGTGCAAACTAGGGTGGCTGGAAAAAAAAGCAGCCAAATTTGTTTGCAGAGGTAGCCTAAGAAATAGGCCTCTTGCATAATGGTTACAACATTTTCCTAAAACAACAAACAACAACAACAAAAGAAACACATTGCACAGTAGCTTTGTCAAGCTGAGATTGCTGATCTTGCTTTTAAAAGGAGAACAGCTGCAGTGCTTTCATTAAAGCTGTGGAAAGAAGACAGGAGAGTAATGCAACAGTTCTT